>NW_028051918.1:0-402 GCF_054177405.1 Leptonychotes weddellii
CCATGGCATTCTCTTCTCTGTGAATCTTTGTCCAAATTTCACCCTTCCTTTAAGGATACTCATCATATGTATTAGGGTCCACCTGATGGCCTCATCTTAATTTGATTACATCTGCAGACATCTTATTTTCAAGTAAGACACATGCACAGCTACCAGGGGCTAATACCTAACTTCATCATTTCTTTTTTATTGGGGAGTGAGTGAGGCACAATTTAACCCATAACAGGCTGCTAACAAACACAGGGTTTCTTCTGGGGGCAACAAAAATGTTCTAAATTTGCTTATAGTGATGGTTGCAAAACTTCTTGACTACTCTAAAAACCACTGAACAGTATGTTTTCAGTAGGTGTGCTCTATGGTATGTGCATTATATCTGAATAAAATTGGTTTAAAAAAATGAAA
>NW_028051919.1:0-402 GCF_054177405.1 Leptonychotes weddellii
AAGATTGGGGACTGAATTGCTGCCATCTCATTATAAAACTTGACCAGATGAGGAGTCACTTCTTATGGATGAGCAAAGAAAGTGGTTTCCTGAGATGGACTCTACCATTGGTGGAGGTGCTGTGAAGATTGTTGAAATGACAATGAAGGATTTAGAATATTACATAAAATTAGTTGATAAAGCAGCTGTAGGGATCGAGAGGACGGACTCCAATTTTCAAAGAAATTCTGTGGGTAAAATGCTATCAAACTGTGTGTGCTACAGAGAAATCATTTGTGAAAGGAAGAGTCAATTGATGGGCAAACTTCATTGTTGTGTTGTTTTAAGAAATTGCCACAGCCACCCCAGCTTTCATCAACCACCACCGTGAGCAGTCAGCAGCTGTCAACATTGGAGCCAGAC
>NW_028051920.1:0-402 GCF_054177405.1 Leptonychotes weddellii
GCAGTGCGTTCTTGAGAGAGTGATCAGGCCAGGGAGGGGGGGACAGGCTGTGGCTGGTGAGGGGGAGGGCGGGAAGGAGGGGGCAAGGCGGGAAGGAGGGGGCAAGGCTACAAATGGGGGGGTGGGCTGTGACTGGATGGAAGGTGGGGCTCCCAGGATGGGGAGCCTGGGCGTCAGTGCTGGCCTCAGTGTGGAACATGGTAAGCTGCCAGGGGGAGACTCGGGTCTGGGGCTCAGGAAACATTTAGGATATATCTGGTGACTGAAACCACAGAAATGGTTGAGTTGGCTCTCTTTGAGAGAGACTGTCTCCCAGGGGTCTGGGTGGGCAATGAGGCTGTCCCCGCAATGGGGAGCCTGGGAAGGGGACAGAGTAGGACAAGGCCCAGGCTGCGATTGCAC
>NW_028051922.1:0-402 GCF_054177405.1 Leptonychotes weddellii
CTCACACCTTTTTGAGAGATGGGGAAAAGTTTTAAAGGTTTTTGTTTTTGTTTCAGTTTTTTGTTTGTTTGTTTTCTCCAAAGGTAGAGAAGATGGTATTGAATCTTACCCATTTTAAAGATAAAGAGGAGAGATGAGTACTTCTACACAATGGTGCTCAAATGTGGTTCTTCGACAAGCTGTATCAGAATATTTTTTTAATGCAGATTTATAAAAACTCCCAGAGTGTATCATTTATTTGGGTTGAAGGTTGGGCTCAGAAATATGCATTAATAAAAAAAAATCTTCCAGGATGATTTTGATAGAGAGTTAATTCTAAAAATTACTCTTAGGTAATTTTAAAATCATGAAAATATTCAATAACCAGGAATGGAGTGAGATTTTGTACTTAGTATCTTGGTA
>NW_028051923.1:0-8946 GCF_054177405.1 Leptonychotes weddellii
TGGGTGGCTCAGTTGGTTAAGCGACTGCCTTCGGCTCAGGTCATGATCCTGGAGTCCCTGGATCGAGTCCCGCATCGGGCTCCCTGCTCGGCAGGGAGTCTGCTTCTCCCTCTCCCACTCCCCCTGCTTGTGTTCCCTCTCTCGCTGTGTCTTTCTCTGTCAAATAAATAAATAAAATCTTAAAAAAAAAAAAAAAAAGTTCCAGGGGTGCCTGGGTGGCTCAGTCGGTTAAGTGTCTGCCTTCAGCTCGGGTCATGATCCCAGGGGTCCTGGAATTGAGTACCGCGTCAGGCTTCCTGCTCAGTGAGGAGCCTGCTTCTCCTCCCTCTACCCCTCCCCCTGCTCGTGTGCTCCCTCCCTCCCTCTCTCTCTCTCTCTCTCTCTCTCTCTCTCGCAAATAAATGAATAAAATCTTAAAAAAAAAATTCGGTATGTAACATAAAGGTAAACACTAAAAAACCCCCAGAAACCATAAAAGTAATAAAAGAAGAAACACTCTGTTATGGGAAAAACATAAAGATCTTGGCACCGACAGCTCTGAAGGACAGAGGAAAGGATTAGGTTCATTAAATTACAGAGGGGAGCCATTCTTACCCACAGAGACCAGGTGGTTGTAAGTCTATAGCCTCACTTTCATATTCAGAGTCCTCTGAACAAGGCCCATATTCTTTTTTTTTTTTTTTAAAGCAGAAAAAGGTTTTATTTGCAGTGCAGTGGCTAGAAACACAGAATCAATGGAAGTTTGGAGAATCAGGGTCAGAAGAGAAAGAACTAAGAGAAATAAGGCATTGAGAAGATCACACCCTGAGAACAGTCTTCTGTTTTTTTTTTGCTCTTTGTTTATTAAATAATCTTATAACAGGCATTAAATTCAAATTTAAAAAGAGAAAGAAAAAAATCCCTGATTTCTCCATGAGAGAGTTGCCTTTCTTAATTTTTCTATGTTTCTCACTACTCTTTTATTATTGTTAAGTTGATGTGCTTTAGAAATGATAACCGTTTTTTAAGCTTCTTTTTTTTCTCTTTTTTATTTAAATTCAATTAATTAACATATAATGTATTATTTGTTTCAGGGGTACAGGTCTGTGATTCATCAGTCTTATATAATACCCAGTGCTCATTACAACATATACCCTCCCCAGTGTCCATCACCCAGTTACCCCATCCTCTACCCCCTCCCCTCCAGCAATCCTCAGTTTGTTTCTTATGATTAAGAGTCTCTTATAGTTTGTCTCCCTCTCTGGTTTCCTCCTGTTTCATTGTTTCCTCTCTTCCCTATGATCCTCTGCCTTGTTTCTCAAATTCCACATATCAGTGAGATCATATAATTGTCTTTCTCTGATTGACTTATTTTGCTTGCCTAATACCCTCTAGTTCCATCCATGTTGTTGCAAATGGAAAGATTTCATTTTTTGATGGCTGCATAATATTCCATTTTATATATACCACATCTTCTTTATCCATTCATCTGTCGATGGACATCTGGGCTCTTTCCATAGTTCGGCTATTGTGGACATTGCTGCTATAAACATTGGGATGCAGGTACCCCTTCGGATCCTTACATTTTTATCTTTGGGGTAAATACCCAGTAGTGCAATTGCTGGGTTGTAGGGTAGCTCTAATTTCAACTTTTTGAGGAAGCTCCATAATGTTTTCCAGAGTGGCTGCATCAGCTTGCATTCTCACCAACAGTGTAGGAGGGTTCCTCTTTCTCAAGACCCATATTCTGCCACTCCTCCTGGGAGAAGTCCAGAGTCATGGCCTTAAAGGTTACAGATCCCTGTTCAGCATGTACCTGTTCAGCCTGAAATGATCATTCTCATAATTTTTACCACATTAAAATGCATAGAATGTTTACTGTGCACCTAGATTTTGCTTGTACTTTATAAGAGAAATAATGTAAAATCCTGTCATCAGTAGAATAGTAATTGAAGCAAAATGTAGTCCAAAAAGGGACCCGTCTACAAATGGGAGTTTAATAATATGATATAAGTGGCATCCTACATCCATGGAAGAAAGATTATTTGAAACCCAGTAGCCATGACAAAAAAAAATCTAGTCAGACTCTTACCTCACACCTTACAAAAAAGTAATTCCATATGTGACAAAAATTTAAACCTAAAATAGTGAAACCATAAAACTCAGAGAGAAACAATAAGAGAAATACAAGAGAACCAAGAGAATTTTTTTATATATATATATTTTTAAAGATTTTACTTATTTATTTATTTATTAGAGAGCGAGCGAGGGAGAAATAGCATGAGGGGGAGAGGGTCAGAGGGAGAAGCAGGCTCCCCGCTGAGCCGGGAGCCCGATGTGGGACTCGATGCCAGGACCCTGGGATCATGACCTGAGCTGAAGGCAGTTGCTTAACCAACTGAGCCACCCAGGCGCCCAGAATTTTTGTTTCTAACTTCCTAGTTGAAGAGTCCTTAGAAAGCATTATATAAAACCTAGATAGTATAAAAGAAAAGATTGGTAAGTTTTTTTCTATAAACATGTTTTTCTTCGAATTATGTCAAAATCTATCATAAACAAAGCAAATAGCAGGACAGAACATATAGTAGATTTTTTTTTTTTGTCAAGGAAAATACAGAATATAATGAACAACACACTCACTTTACACAAAGCTACATACAGATAGATGGGCTTATATGTATATTAAACAAAATCTGGCCAGAATTTCTTCAGACAAGATAATCACAGTTATATTGGATTGAAGGTCAGGGAATATATTATGAAGGATTTTCCTTTTCCTTTTACAGAAATCTATCTTTTCCTAATGTTTACCTATAGTGTTCACATTTTTCTCCATATGTAGATTGTGTTTGTGGAGAAAAAAATCCTTTTCAAGTACAAGAGCATAGGAGAAGGAACTTGCCTTGAGTTGGGACATAAAATCACAGAGATGACCGCAAAGAAGCCATGGAAAAACCAGGAAAGCCTACCCTCCTCCCTGAAAGCTTGAAATTTTTTACTAAATATGGACTCACTGGGAGAATTCTAAGCTGAAAATCACTGACCTTTAGAAAGAACCAACAATAAAATTTCACCAGCCTTAGTGCCTGGCAATCTTTACTTCCTTAGGAGCTGATTTGTTTCCTCTGTATGGAGAATGCAAATCATGTAGCTGATCATGTTTACCTTTTTTTTATTGTGGTTGTCAGGAAGCTAACAGACAAATGCATAGTTTATATAGAAGTTGGGAATATGAGCTATTTAACCTTTTATTCTCTCTCAATTTCTGTAATCCTATTTTTCAATTATTTTCCCTTCTCCATTTTGTTGTATGGAAAAACAAGTGGGGAATACTGTGTTGGGGGTCCCAAAGACCACTCTCAGTTATGATGATTCACTAGACGGACTCACAGAACTCAGAAAAGCTGTTATACTTGTGGCTATGATTTATTACAGTGCAAGATTCAGATTAAAATCAGCAAAAGGAAAAGGTCCATAGGGAAGAGTCCAGCAGAAACCAGGAGCAAGATTCCAACTATTCTCTCTAAGTAGAGTCACACAGATAGTACTTAATTCTCCCAGCAATGATGTGTTACAATACACAGGAAGAATAATCAATCAGGGAAGCTCACCTGAGCCTTGCTGTCCAGGGTTTTTATTGGGGGTCAGTCATGTAGGCATGGAATGTCCACTTGTGGGAATGGAGTGACTGACCTTAGCTACTCAGTCTTCAGCTCCCAAGAAGTCAAACTGATATAGTGTAGCCCAAGCCCGAAGCATACAAAAACCAGGCTTTCGTATAAGTCACACTGTTAGCATAAACTGGCATGACCCAAGATGTCAGATATACAAAGACATTCTTTATCAGGCAAGATATTTCAAGGGCTCAGGGGTTATCTCCCAGAAACTGGTCAAGGGCCAGTCCTGAAGACATTTGGAATATACAGGGTTTGGGCAGCCCAGGCCTGCTGAGTTAACCATTTAACTGCATAGACCATCCCCCGGGCCTTCGGCCTAGGCTCTGTAACAGCAAAATGATCATACTTGTCTGAGCATCTACATTTAGTGTCGTATTTAATACAGCATATATTAGGTACAGCAATAATACCAGTATGAATATTCCTGTGTATTTGGAGGAACTAGTATGGGGTAGGGGTAGATTTAAAGAAACAACTAATCCTCTTATAAAGCCATTACGTTTTTGTACTAATTTGATTTCTCATTTGTCCTCTTGATCTACTGCTATATGAACCTTACCATAAACTTGTATAGAACTATTTAGCATAGAAATGAGCTCATGATTAGGTAAATCCAATTTTTCCTTAGGCTAGTCATTCTCCATTATCTTACATCTTGAAAAGGCTTTAACTCAATTTCCCGACGATTTTGTTATCAATATCGGTACAATCACATGAGTTATTTACATAAGGCAGTTGAATCTTACCAATAGCGCCAGGGTATGATTCATTTCAAGTCAGTAAGAATTACAAAGGTGTATTAACTACAATTAAAAAAAAAAAAAGAATCACAGGGGCCCCTGGGTGGCTCAGTCAGTTAAGCGTCTGCCTTTGGCTCAGGTCAGGATCCCAGGGTCCTGGGATGGAGCCCCGCATCGGGCTCCCTGCTCAGGGGGGAGTCTTCTTCTCCTTCTCCCACTCCCCCTGCTTGTGCTCTCTCTCTCTGTCAAATGAATAAATAAAATCTTTTAAAAAAAAATTACAGAGGTATTTACTAGGCCTTCTCAACAGAATCAGCTCTTACCCATATACCAGATATTATGCTGGACACGTATCATTACAATTTGTAATATATTATAATTTGGTTATTTCTGGGTTCCAAGTCGGTCAGGGAGAAAACTAGTCATCCTATGTCAATTCATGGGACTGGGACTGGCTTCTTTTGTATACTGCTTCGTATCCAGTTATCCAGCAGGATCTACTTCCCTCCTATGTGGAGAACAAAGGTGGTATTCAGGGATAGGTTCCTATCTCTGCTAACTCTACTATAGGATATATCTTATTCTGAACTATTCTTGGGGCAATGGTAGTCATAGTACATTGATGTATGTTACAAGGGTCCCCAGAGACCTTCCATAGGTTTGGAGACCCTTAACATCACCACAGGTGCGTCCCTTGAGCCTCAGTAGCTGAATGGAGAGCTACTGCCCAATGGCCATTTCAGCTTCCATCTGTATTAAAACAGTCGAGAGATTCTGTTAGGTTAGGGTACGAGCACTAGATCCTAACATCATCCAGCATTATTTGTTGAGTCTGCCTGACCTACTTCACTAAAGAGCTGACTCCTATCCTCTGCCTTCCTCCTGGAAGAAAATCCCTCTAGTCTGCTCATTCTAGTTAATAAATCTTTTTCCTCTGAATGTTGCTCTTCATTAAAAGTGAATTCAACTTGTCCCATGATACCTAAACTAGCACCTATCTTCCCTAAAGTCTTTTTTGTTTCGTGGACTAATGTTGTTTTATTATTTTTTTTAGTTTTATTTATTTATTTGTCAGAGAGAGAGAGGTTGAGGGAGAGAGAGCGAGAGCACAAGCAGGGGGAGCTGCAGGCAGAGGGAGAAGCAGGCTCCCTGCAGAGCAGGGAGCCCGATGCGGGGCTCCATCCCAGGACCCTGGGATCATGACCTGAGCCCAAGGCAGACGCTGAACTGACTGAGCCACCCAGGCGTCCCACTAATGTTGTTTTAATCCACCACGCATGTTGCTGCCACTGTGTACTAATGGCCTGAGTGTAGTTAGGATACATGTTTTGTACTCCAAAATTTTGGGACCTCTACTAGGGTTAAATGAGTGGCAGGCACATCTAGATGTAATTTAGTCTGAGTATGTGATCGGGCCTTCAAAAGGCTTCTTCATCTCAGAGAAGGGCTGTCCTGCAGGGAATTTGGACCGACCATGTGATGCCTACTGCTTTATTCCCCATCTGAAACCCACTCCCCCCCCCATTCTGTTTAGTAGTTCTCCGCCTATAAAAGCAAGGGCTATATATACTTGTACACAACACACTGTGGTGTATCAGGCATGCTGCTTCTGTATTTTGTCCATTATAATCAAGGAGCTTTTTTTAAAAAGATTTATTTATTTATTTATTTATTTATTTATTTATTTATTTGAAGGAGAGAGAGAGCAGCACGAGTGGCAGCGGGGAGGGACAGAGGAAGAGGGAGAAGGAGAGAAGTAGACTCCCTGTTGAAGGCAGTGCCCTATGCTGGGCTTTTCTCCCTAGATATAAGGAATCTCCTTCAACCTCAATACTTTTCAAGAAGGGCAATCTATGCTTAGCCAGATTGCTTTCTTTTTTCATCTTAAGTACTCCATTACTTCTGATTTAAGTTTTCCAGACTCTCGATGAGCCAAAAGGTCTACAAAAGCATGTTACATCTATAAGCTTAGGCATACTTCAAGTCCCAAAAGGAGGCTGTGGCCTTCTTTTCTCATCATGCTCTCAAGAAACCTTAGAACAAGAGGCTGGACTGGGAGTAAATCTAAAAATTTTGCTGCTGCAAATCATGTATGGGCAACCTGCATGCTTAGAGCTGCTGCTGCGTGGGCCACCGTGGGGTTCACCAGAACTCCTGCATCTTCCATGCTCTGCTACAGGAAATAACCATGACTGTGGACGGTTTTACCAAAACCACCAAGATGATTGCCAGAGAACTACAGGAACTCCAGCCGGTGGTCCTTCATAATTGTCTAGCATTGGCCATGATCCTGGCTTCTCAAGGGGGCACTTGCTTAATGGTTGGAAGGTACGGCTGTGCGTGTACTCCCTGAAACCTCCCTGATGTTTATGCCATCACCAAAAGCATCCAAACACTTCAGGAAATTCTTCAGATCACCACTGTCTGTCATCCTCACTCCACTACCTGAATATGCTACAGGCCCAATGTCTAGGAATCTTCTTGACTGGATCGCTCTAAACCTTAACTCTTGCCTTTATTGCTTTATTTAGCCTTTAATAACTATGATTTTATTTTATTCCTGGGTATATCTCTTGTTAAATGCCTAATCGCTAAGACATTCCAACACGTGGCAGCCAGACAGCACAATCAACATGATACAAAAGGAACAAGAACATGAGGGTCAGCCCCTCTTGAAACCATTTGGACCAAACTCAACTTCCCAATGAGTCTTATTCCATCCCCTAATAGTGTTTAAGGGCAGGCTTTGTCTGTCTTAAACAACAGAGGGGACCAAGTGTTCACAATTGCCTATTGCTTACCCTCTGCTTTGTTTTGACCTCACTTTAGTCAGGTTTCTCTTTTCCTACAGGTTCCTGAACTCTGCTTGTCTCCAAGTCTGAGCAAACACACAAAAAGTGGAACGTGCCCCCCTTCTCAGCATCTCCTGGGAACTGACTGACAACGGCCAGGTACTTTCCTGTCAGACCCCACTGGTCATTTTCCCTTGCTTCTCCAACTTTCCCCTCCGAATATTCAGCTTATCTTTGGTTGGTTGCCTCCTCCTTACCCTATAAAATAAAAGCCTTTTTTTTCCTGCTTCATTTTGAGACCCTTGCAAACTTATGGTCACAGCACTCTCCCCATTGCACACACCCCCCTCCACCATTGAAATGGTCCTTTTCCCTCCCTTGCAATAATCCTTTTGAAAGAAAAGTTTCTCCTTAGTAAGTCCTGATTTTTCTTTGACAACCAACATGAAGCAAGATGTATTAGTAAGGGCCCAGACTTCTCTCATCAACCAGTAGGTAAGCTAGGGCTGTGCTGTCATCTAACACAGTGTCTGCTAAAGTATGGTGAGACTGGCCAAGAGTTTCAGTTCTCGGCAATTTAATTTGTGTGGATAATGCCTAGGACACAGCTATCTGAGTCTCTTTTCATTGCTGTGTGGTGTCTTGTACATATGCTGTTTTTATTGCTCCCTTCTACTCTAATTAGTGATCCTCAAGTGGTTAGTATCAGGGGAATATTTTTTTTAAGATTTATTTATTTGAGACAAAGAGAGAGAGAGGGAGAGAGAGAATGAGCAGGAGGGGAAGAGGGAGAGAGAATCTCAAGGAGACTCCACATTGAGCATGGAGCGCGTCACGGGGCTCCATCCCAGGACCCTGAGATCACGACCTGAGCTGAAACAAAGAGTCAGATGCTTAACCGACTGTGCCACCCAGGTGCCCCTATCAGGGGAGTATTTGGAAAGCTTGTTTGTAGTGTTGGAGGGTCATGGCTAGTGTGGTTGCTGAGGGCAAGTCATTGGGGTGGGGGGGGTTGCTGTTGAGGAAAACTCTACTGGAATTTTGACTCAAATCCAGTGTCCAGTGTTGGACAAGGGGAAGCTTGTAATAGGGGAAGCCCTTTACAAGGGATTCCCTTACAGGCCCACCAGCCTCCCTCTGTTGCCTGTATTCTGTGTTCCCGTGAAGGCAAGCTGTGTGGCTTAACGCAATTCCAGGTGGTGTCAGTAGATGTTTATAATGTTATCGTGTAACCAAATAAACCTGTGTGTTAGCTACCTCGTATTCAGCACCCGGGTCAAATCAATTGGTTATGGGCTCAGACTATGATTGGCCACGTATTTGAAGTAGAAGTTGGCCCACAGGGTTAGAAGACCCCTGTGAGTCACAGGCTGTATGTTGTTTTCAGACAGACCTTGGCAGCGGTAGGCTGTTAGGCGATCCATCAGTGGGTGTGTAGCTGACCCTGGCCCAGGTAGGAAGTTCTCGGGTAAGGAGAGGACACAGCAAAAGGGTAGAGGTGAAAGTCAGAGGTCATCTGTGGGCAGCAGTGGTGGGGGGCGTTACGCAGAGACACACATATACAGAGCGGGGGTGGGGGAGATCGGATTGTCCCTTGGGAATCAGTCAAATGGTCTTACCGGTCTGGGAGTGATGAGTTCTACTTCCGGGGTATTGGGAGCAGGTCCAGGTTTGTTTCATGGCGTTTCCAGTGGAGCACGTGGGCAGCAGACGAGGACGCCTCTCCCTGCAGACAGTGCTGCGTGGTTTGCCCAGCTT
>NW_028051924.1:0-402 GCF_054177405.1 Leptonychotes weddellii
CAAACCCACTGTCACTAAATTCCTTTTGGAAAATATTGTTATTATATATAAAATATATTTATATTAACATGTGTGATGGTTTTTGGATAAGATTAATGTTTAATCTGTGAACTTGGAGTAAAGCAGATTGCTCTTCATGATGTGAGTGGACCTCATCTAATCGGCTGAAGGCTTGAATAGCACAAAAATCCAGCCTCACATTGGGGCGCCTGGGTGGCTCAGTCGTTAAGCGTCTGCCTTCGGCTCAGGTCATGATCCCAGGGTCCTGGGATCGAGTCCCACATCGGGCTCCCTGCTCGGCAGGAAGCCTGCTTCTCCCTCTCCCACTCCCCCTGCTTGTGTTCCTGCTCTCGCTATCTCTCTCTCTGTCAAATAAATAAATAAAAATCTTAAAAAAAAAAA
>NW_028051925.1:0-402 GCF_054177405.1 Leptonychotes weddellii
ATTGGGACCAAAGTGCCATTACGTTTTAACACAGGAAGGGATGTCAATAAAAACCTATCCTTGTGTGAGAAAAATGTTTGGGTTTTTTTTCCTTTTTATCTTTTATTCTATTTTTTTTAAGATTTTATTTATTTATTAGAGAGAGAAACAGCATGAGAGGGGAGAGGGTCAGAGGGAGAAGCAGGCTCCCCACTGAGCCAGGAGCCCGATGTGGGGACCCGATCCCAGGATTCCAGGATCATGACCTGAGCCGAAGGCAGTCACTTAACCAACTGAGCCACCCAGGCACCCTTATCTTTTATTCTAGAAAAAAAAGGCAGAAACTTATAGGATGATTAAGTAGTAGAATCTTGTAGTGGCTAAGCACCCAGTTTCCAGAGCCAGATAAACTGAATTTAACAC
>NW_028051926.1:0-402 GCF_054177405.1 Leptonychotes weddellii
CTGGGTGGCTCAGTCGTTAAGCGTCTGCCTTCGGCTCAGGTCATGATCCCAGGGTCCTGGGATCGAGTCCCACATCGGGTTCCCTCCTCGGCGGGAAGCCTGCTCTCCCTCTCCCACTCCCGCTGCTTGTGTTCCTGCTCTCGCTATCTCTGTCTCTGTCAAATAAATAAATAAAATCTTTAAAAAAAAAAAAAAAAAAAAAAAAGATCAGGAGCTGGAGACAGCCGGGGTGCTTCTTCTCATTGCAACTAGGGAAACCTTTCGTATTTATGTCCTGTTACTGCTATAATACATCTCCTCAGGCCAGGTTTAAAACTAAATTTATTATCCCCTAGTTCTGGAGGTCAGTAGGGCTCTGTTCTTTCTGGAGGTTCTAGGGGAGAATCAGTTTCCTTGCTTTTC
>NW_028051927.1:0-402 GCF_054177405.1 Leptonychotes weddellii
CAGTTAGGGGCGCCTGAGTGGCTCAGTTGGTTAAGCGACTGCCTTCGGCTCAGGTCATGATCCTGGAGTCCCTGGATCGAGTCCCGCATCGGGCTCCCTGCTCAGCAGGGAGTCTGCTTCTCCCTCTGACCCTTCCCCCTCTCATGTGCTCTCTCTCATTCTCAAATAAATAAATAAAATCTTAAAAAAAAAAAAAAAAAAAGGGGCGCCTGGGTGGCTCAGTTGGTTAAGCGACTGCCTTCGGCTCAGGTCATGATCCTGGAGTCCCGGGATCGAGTCCCGCATCGGGCTCCCTGCTCGGCAGGGAGTCTGCTTCGCCCTCTGACCCTCCTCCCTCTCACGCTCTCTGTTTCTCATTGTCTCTCTCTCAAATAAATAAATAAAATCTTTAAAAAAAAAAAA
>NW_028051928.1:0-402 GCF_054177405.1 Leptonychotes weddellii
AGGTGGCTGACTGCATTCAATTATGAAAGAATGAACTGAAATGCTGAAACCAGATAGAGAGGTTTTATTTTTTTATTTTTAAAGATTTTATTTATTCATTTCAGACAGAACGCAAGAGAGTGAGTTTGGGGGGGAGGGGCAGAGGGAGAAGCAGGCCCCCCACCAAGCAGGGAGCCCGGGAGATCACGACCAGATCAGAAGGCAGACGCCCAGCCCAACCGACTGAGCCACCCAGGTGCCCCAGATCGAGAGGTTTTTGAAAGAAATATTCTCAAGTTACTGAAGTAATACATGTAATACAGAAATGTGTAATCAACAAATGATCGTTTCCTCCCTGCAACCCACCACCAAGGTAAAAGCTTCCATATGTTTCTTTTTTTTTTTTTTAAAGATTTTATTTAT
>NW_028051929.1:0-402 GCF_054177405.1 Leptonychotes weddellii
CACGGGGTGATGTATGGAAGTGTTGAATCACCATATTGTAACACCCCAAACTCATATTACACTGGATGTTAACTAAGTGGAATTTAAATAAAAACCTTAAAAAAAGCAAAGACAGACAATAACAAATGTCGATGAGGACGTGGAGAAATAGGAACCCTCCTATAGCAATATAGCAATAGTGGGAATGTAAAATGGCGTAGTCGCTTGGATAACAGCCTGGCAGTTCCTCAAAGAGGTAAACAGAGTTTCTGTAGGGCCTGGCAATTCTACTCCTAGGTATATACCCAGGAGAAATGAAAACGTACATCCATAGAAAAACTTCTATGTGAATGTTTACAGCAGCACGTTTCATAATAGCCCAAAAGTGGAAACCACCCAGCGTCCATCAACCGATGAATGGAG
>NW_028051930.1:0-402 GCF_054177405.1 Leptonychotes weddellii
AGAGACAGGAGAAATAGCAGAGATCCAGAGCAGGCTAATTTGCCCTATTCTGTACGGCTGAGATTTAAGTTGTCTGTAAGCCAAGAGGTACATGTAATCTCTGTGAGAAATTTAGGTTTCTCATAAGTGGTGGTGTTTCATACTTCTCAAATAATGATGTGGATGTCAGAATCGAATCTGTAGATGTCATTGTCAAAACGTGGTGAGTGAGGGGTAGGGCAGCTCTGGGGCTCCTGCCGGCCTCCGACACGGTACCAGTGGCCATACCTGAGTTCTAGCCCCACTCCTGCAATGGGTTAGCCGTGTGACTTTGGCAAGTCACGTTACTCTCCTGAATCTGTTTCTTGATTTTAAAACAAGGATGATAAAACATCCCCTGAGTATCTGACCAGAATACCAAGC
>NW_028051931.1:0-402 GCF_054177405.1 Leptonychotes weddellii
GAGACAAACCATAAGGGACTCTTAATCATAGGAAACAAACTGAGGGTTGCTGGAAGGGAGGGGGTGACGGGATGTGGTAACTAGGTGATGGACATTAAGGAGAGCATGTGATATAATGATCATTGGGTATTATATAAGATTGATGAATCACTGAACTCTACCTCTGAAACTGTAATAATATACTATATGTTAATTAATTGAACTTAAATTAAAAACAACAACAACAAAAATAGAATGTAGCTTATGATTCTCTGGGTATCTCTCAAGATGTAAGTGATTTAGTTTTTTGATTTTTAAATACTGAAATAATGTTTTATACCAACAAAAATACCAGTATTTTGTTAGGTATAACTAGCATAGTATATCTGAAAAGCTGTATTGCTAATCAATCAGCCTTGTTTA
>NW_028051932.1:0-402 GCF_054177405.1 Leptonychotes weddellii
GAAAAGGCATCAGCACTTGAGCTGCTAATCTAGAAAAATTTAATTTTCCTAGTATTTTCTTCAAATATAGTATGCACATATACAGAGAAAAATCTCCCATTTTCATTTTGTGAATGCCTGCTTATAGAAAAGAAAACTTTTGCTTTTGTTTCCCTTGCCCTTCGAGATGTGTCTAGCAAGAGGTTGCTGCGGCCGAGGGTGAAGAGGTTACTGCCTCTGTTCTCCTCTAGGATTTTGATGGATTCCTGTCTCATATTTAGATCTTCCATCCATTCTGAGTTTATCTTTGTGTATAGTGTTAGAGAATGGTCCGATTTCATTCTTCTACATGTGATTGTCCAATTTTCCCAACACCATTTGTTGAAGAGACTGTCTTTTTTTCCGTTGGACATTCTTTCCTGC
>NW_028051933.1:0-8944 GCF_054177405.1 Leptonychotes weddellii
CCAGCTCAGAAACATGCTACTGAGACCTCCCAGTCCAAATCTCGTGTGATCTCGCCCAAATCTCACGTAGACGTGGGTGAAATCTGGTGAGATCTCATGGAGCACAGCAAGATTTCACTTCAAATCTCATGAGATCTCACCCAAATCTCACCAAGACTTGGGCAATATCCCAAAAGATCTCACAGAGCTTGGGGGAGATTTTGCACAAAATGCAGCCAGCTTGCAACCATGCATCCGAGACTCAGAGTCCAAATCTTGTGAGGTCTCACCCAATCCTGCCCAGATATCAGTGAAATCTCATGACATTTCATGGAGCTCAGGTGAGATTTCACTCCAAAACTCATGAGATCTCACTGAAATCTTGCTCCTTCTTGGGCAAAATATCATGAGATCTCATGGAGTTCAAGGAGATTTCACTCCAAATCTCGAGAGCTTGCATCCAAATCTCACTCCATCTTGTCAAAATCTCATGAGAAACCATGGAACTCGGGTGTGATTTCACTCCAAATCTCATGAGATCTCAACCAAATCTCTCCCAGACCTGGGTGAAATCCTGAGAGATCTCACGGGGCTCAGGGAAGATTTTGCACAAAATCCCTCCAGCTTGCAACCATGCCTCTGAGACTCAGAGTCCAAATCTCATAAGATCTCACCCAAATCTCACCAGACTTGGGCGATATCTGGTGAGATTTCATGGAGCTCAGGCGAGATTTCATTCCAAATCTCATGAGATGTCACGGAACTCCAGCGAGATTGACCCCAAATCCCTGAGCATGCTTTCAAGCCTCAGAGACCTCACAGTCCAAATCTCATGAGATCAGCCCAAATCTCATCCAGACATGCACAAAATCTTTTGATGTTTCACGGAGCTCAGGCATGATTTCACTCCAATCTTGAGAGCTCTCACCGAAATCTCACTCCTTCTTGGGGGAAATCTCATGAGATCTCATGGAGCTGGGGTGTGATTTCACTCCATATCTTATGAGATCTCACCCAAATCTCACCCAGATGGGCGAAATCCTGAGAGATCTCATGGAGCTAGGGGAGGATTTCCTGCAAAATCCAGCCAGCTTGCAGCCATGCTGCTGAGATTCAGAGTCTGGATCTCCTGAGTTCTTGCCCAAATCACGCTCAGAATGGGCGAAATCACATGAGATTTCATGGAGCTTGGGCGAGATTTCACTCCAAATCTCCTGAGATCTTATGGAACTCCGGTGAGATTGACTCCAAATCCCTGAGCATGCATCCAAGCCTCTGAGACCTCATGGTCCAAATCTCGTGAGATCAAGCCCAAATCTCGTCCAGACTTGGACAAAATCTTGTGATGTTTCATGGAGCTCAGGCATGCTTTCACTCCAAATCTTAAGAGCTCTCACTGAAATCTCACTCCTTCTTGGGCCAAATCTCATGAGATCTCATGTAGCTCAGTTGAGATTTCGCTAAATCCTGAACCCTAGCATCCAAATCTCTGAGACCTAGAAGTCCAAATCTTGTGAGATCTTGTTCAAATCTCAGCCCATCTTGGGTGATATCTTGTGAGATCTCAGGGAACTCTCAAGAGATTTGGCTCCAAATCTCGGCTGCTCGCATCCAACCATCCAAGACCTTGCATCCAAATCTTGTGGGATCTCACCCAAATCTCGCCCTGGCCCTGGGCAAAATCTCCTGAGATCTCATGGAGCTCCGGTGAGATTTTCTCCAAATCCTGACAGATCGCATCCTAGCCTCCGAGACCTCACAGTACAAACCTTGTGAGCTCTCGCCCAAATCTCGCCCCATCTTGGGCAAAATCCCCTGAGATCAGGGAGCTTGGGGGAGATTTCACGCCAAACTCTGCCAGCTCACATCCAAGCCTCCAAGACCTTGCATTTCAAATCTCATGAGGTCTCGCCCAAATCTTACCCCCACCCCCCCGCCTTGGGTGAAATCTCATGAGATCTCATGGAGCTCGGGTGAAATTTCACACAAATCTTGACAGCTAACATCCAAGTCTCGGAGATCTTGCAGTCCAAATCTCGTGAGATCTCACCCAAATCTCAGCCCATCTTTGGCAAAATCCCATGAGATCTCATACAGTTCCTGTGAGATATCATGCCAAATCCCCGAGCTGGCATCCAAGCCTCGGAGACCAAATCTCCAAATCTCCTGAGATCTTCACAAAATCTCGCCCCTAAACAAATAAAAGGAAGGAAGGAAGGAAGGAGGGAGGGAGGGAAGGAAGGAGGCAGGTGTGTGGCAGGGAGGTAGGGAGAGAGATAAGTGAGGGAGGGAGGGAGAAAGAGAGAGAGAAAGAAAGAAAGAAAGAAAGAAAGAAAGAAAGAAAGAAAAAGAAAGAAAGAAGAAAGAAAGAGAGAAAGAAAGAAAAAAGAAGAAAGAAAGAAAGAGAGAGAAAGAAAGAAAGAAAAGAGAAGAGAAAGAAAGAGGAAGGAAGGAAGGAAGACTGCTTGAGGAGCCAACAGTGAGCTAACCTTGAGCTGAGCAGTCACTGACAGGAGGGGGCTGCAGTAGGGCAGAGCTCCTTGGTCCTTCAGTGAAATCCGCAGCCCTGGGCCTGGAGCTGGTTTGGGAGGAGGCTGTTTGGTTAGCTCCCTTCCCCTCCACCCACGCCCTGCTCTTCCTCTCCTTTGGCACCTGTCACACCTTGGGTTTCTCCTGGCCCCCCAGGAGGTTGGGCCTTCCCACCTGGGTCAGCCAGTGGCTGGTGGGGGCTAGGGACTCCTTGGGCGCCTGTCCCCCTCTGCTCTCCAATGTGGACAGCCCAGAGAGGAGGGTTGAGCTTTCCCATGTCTGCCTGAATCTGTCCAAAATGTTCTTAGGAGGATGAGGTTAGAAGGGCCCTCGGAGGTGAGATTTGGGTGAGATCTCATGAGATTTTGGGCTGCGAGGTGTTACACAAATGCATCAATAAATACTTGATATTGAATACAGCAAACATAATAGATATCATATATATATATAACATGCATTATAAGATAATGTCCAGATTTCCTCCTAAAAGTTTACAATTTTAGTGTTCCTATTTGGGTGTCTGGCCCATATTAAGTCATTTTGGGGATATTGTGTGATTTATGGAAGTTCTTTATTTTGTCTGGAAATAGATTCCAAAGTTCTAGAAACTTTCACAATGTCCTGTTCAGTAATGTTTGTAACAACTGCTCAAAACAAGATATAGAACATTTCCTTCACTCCAGAAATATCCCTTTTGTTTTTCACAATCACTTCTCCCCCATTCCCTAGAGCATTGGTATTTGTTACATTCAAAGTCAAGTCCCAGACTGTGCAGTTCAACATGAGATGTGTTAACAAGGTCAGGGTCTACTCAGGATGCAGACCCCACCAATGACTGGAACACAGCCTATTTATTTATTTATTTAAGTTTAGCTAATATACAGTAAAATACTGGTTTCTGGAGTAGAACTCAGTGATTCATCACTTACATATAACACCCAGTGCTCATCACATTAAGGGCCCAACTTAATACACTTCAACCTTCTAGCCAATCCCCCCACCCACCTCCCTTCTTCTACCTTCTGTTATCTATGGTTTAGAATCGCTGTGGTTTATTTTCCTTTTTTCCCTCCCCGCTCCCATACATTCATCTGTTTTGATTCCTAAATACTAAATATGAGTAATATCATATAGTATTTGTCATTCTCTGACATATTTCGCTTAGCATGTAGTGGCAAATGGCAAGATTTCATTCTTTTTGATAGCTAGTAGTATTCCATTTTGTGTATATGTATTTATACATATGTATATACATATATATATATATCACACCTTCTTTATCCATTTATCAGTCAATGGATATTTGGGCTCTCTCCACAGCTGGGCTATTATTGATAATGCTAGTATAAATACTGGGAGGCATGGACCACTTTGAATCTGTATTTTTTTATCCTTTGGGTAAATACCTAGTAGTGCAATTGCTGGATTGTAAGGTACCTCTATTTTTAACTTTTTGAGCAACCTCCATATTGTTCTCCAGAGTGGCTGCACTAGTTTGCTTTCCTAGCAACAGTGTCAGAGATTTTCCCTTTCTCAGCATCCTCTCCAACACCTCTTATTTCTTGTGTTGTTCATTTTAGCCATTCTGACAGGTGTGAGGTGGTATCTCATCATGGCTTGGATTTGTAGTCCCCTGATAATGAGTGATGTTGAGCATTTTTTCATACGACCTCTCTTCTGGATGTCTTCTTTGCAGAAGTGTCTATTCATGTCTTCTTCACATTTCTGACTGGATTGTTTGGGTTTTTTGGGTGTTGAGTTTGATAAGTTCTTTATAGATTTTGGATACTAACACTTTATCTGATATTTTGTTTGCAAATCTCTTCTCCATTTCTGTAGGCTGCCTTTTATTTTGATGATTGTTTCCTTCGTTGTGCAGTTTTTTAACTGATGAAGTCCCAATAGTTTCTTTTTGCTTTTGTTTCCCTTGCCACTGGTGATGTATTTAGTAAGAAGTTGCTGCAGCCGAGGTCCAAGAGGTTTCTGCCAGTGTTTTCCCCTAGGATTTTGATGGTTTCCTGTCTCATGTTTAGGTCTTTCATCGAATTTGAGTTTATTTTTTGGTAGGGTGTAAGAAAGTGGTCCAGTTTCATTCTTTTTCATGTGGCTGTCCAATTTTCACAACACCATTTATTGAAGAAACTGTCTTCTTTCCAACTGATATTCTTTCCCTCTGTCAAAGAGTAGTTGACCATAGATTTGAGGGTCCATTTCTGGGTTCTGTATTTTATTCCATCGATCTACATGTCTAATTTTCTGTTTTGATGATTACAGATTTTTAATACTGTAGAAGCCCAGAATTGTGATGACTCCAGCTTTGGTTTTTCTTTTCAACGTTACATTTATCTTTTGGGGTCTTTTCTGGTTCTACACAAATTTGAAGGTTGTTTGTTCCAGTTCTAGAATAATATTGATAGGGATTGCATTAAATGCATAAATTGCTTTGGATAGTATAGACATTTTAATGATGTTTGTGCATCCATACCATGAGCATGGAATATTCTTCCATTTCTTTCTGTCTTCCTCATCTCTTCCATAAGTGTTCTATAGTTTTTGGGGTACAGATATTTACCCGTTTGGTTAGGTTATTCCTAGGTATCCTATGTTATTTGTGCAATTGCAAATGGGATTAATTTCTTGATTTTTTTCTCTGAAACTTAATCCTTTGTGTACAGAAATGCAAGTTTTCTGCACATTAATTTTATTTCCTGCCACTTTACTGAATTCATATATTAGTAGTAGCATGTTTTTGGTGGAGTCTTTCAGGTTTTCTACATGGAGTATCATGTCGTTTGCAAATAGTGAAAGTTTGACTTCTTCATTGCTGTTTTGGATGCCTTTTATTTCTTTTTGTTTTCTGATTGCTGAGGCTAATACGTCCAGTACTATGTTCAATAGTAATTGTGAGAGGGGGTGTCCCTGTCTTACCCTGACCATCGTGGAAAGGCTCTCAGTTTTTCCCCATTCAAGAAGATATTAGTTGTGGTTCTTTCAGAAAAGACCTTTATGATATTGAGGTATGCTCCATATATCCCTACTTTGTTGAGGGTTTTAATCAAGTAAAGCTGCTGTATTCTGTCAAATTCTTTTCCTGCTCCTCTTGAGCAGATCATATGCTTCCTATCCTTTCTTTTATTAATGTGGTGTATCATGTTGTTTGATTTGCGAATATTGAACCACCCCTGTAGGAAACAGGGACAATTCAATAGGATCAGTTATATCCTGGGAAAATGTGCTTCCCTATCACAAGGATAAAAGAGAACTTTAAAGAATACAGAATTACAGCTGGGGTGAAAACTCCACCAGTCAGATTTGTCTGATGAAATTTCAGTTGGGAAGTAAGCTACTCAAGGAATGAGGCTCCTCACCTTTCTGGCAAAATTGGGTGCATGCGTCTGGGTTTTGGAAGCATCAAGGGTGGCCAGAACAGGTCCCTGACACAGAGGGGTTCAGGGCTGGGAGTGGCAGTGGCAGTGAAGTCTTGGCATTTTGGCGCCATCTGGTGTCCATGAGGGAAAGAACAAGGGAATCCTTAACAAGCAATGCAAGGCACACTGAGCTAGCTGCTTCCCGTTGTGCACTTGTCTTGTGATGCTGACACTCTGGGCAGAGCTTTCTGTCCCAACACTTCACTGGTCTCCATCATCAGCTTTCCAGTGGTTACCTTTTTTTTGGCCTACTCTTTTTTTTTAGTCACATTTATCTCAGTTTTTCAGAGCACCAATTTTAAGCTTTACTGTTTTTCCCTACCATGCATCTGTTTTCTTTTAATGAAGTTCTGCTTTTATATTTGTAATGTAGTTGCTTCTACTTCTTTCTGTTCCATTTGCTATTCCTTCTCTGTTTCTTATGGGAAAAGCTTCCTTAATTGATTTTGAGCATTTCTTCTTCTCTAAGACACATGAAACTCTCACTGTCCTCCTACACTACATCCCACACAAAATTTTGTTTTTCTTACCATTCAGTCTGGAGTATTTTCTAAATTTTACTGTGGTATGTTTCTTGACCCATGGCTCACATAGAAGTGTTGCTTCACATCCAAACGGGAGGGGATTTCCAGGTTTCTCTGTGTTGTTGATTTCCTGTTGAAATCCACACTTTTCAGAGGGCTTACTCAGTGTGATTCAGTATTTTAATATTTGTTGAGACTTGGTTCATCATCCAACATACACTCTGTTTTGGTGATCATTTCATCTTAAATGCCAAAGGACGGATATTTGGAGTTGGTGTGTGTAGTGTTGGATATATTTGGTCCAGTTGGTCAGTCATGTTTTTCTAGTCTCCTTTGCACGATTGGGTTTTCCTGCTTGTTCTAGCAATTAGTTTGAGAAAGGTGTGTAAAACCTCCAGTGATGGTTTGGGATTTTCTGTTTCTTCCTTTATTTTGAGGTCATGTTGTTACGTGCATATAAATATAGGATTTTTATGTTATCCCGCTGCCCTTACCCTCTTAATAATGAAATGATCCACTTTGCTTCAGGTAATAATTCTTCACTTGGAGTTGGTTTTGTCTTATAGTAATAGAGCTCCACAGCTTTCTTTGGGTTGTTTCTGTACGGTGTTCATTTTTCCACCATTTTGTTTTCAACTTTTCAGTTTCAGTCTGCATGTGCTACTTGTCAACAGCATAGTTTGGTCTGCTATTTTATTTCAGTCTTCTTGTGTTTGCTGAAATTTGCTTCTTCTCATTAGTCTACTTACATTTCATGGAATCATTGATGCACAATAATACTCACATTCAAATATTTCTGTTTTGTGCCACCTTTCTGCTCTTTGTTTCTTTATCCCTCTTTCTGTTTTTTGTTTTGATGATTTTTTTTTATTCTTATGTTAATCCCCATACATTACATCATTAGTTTTAGATGAAGTGTTCCATGATTCATTGTTTGTGCATAACACCCAGTGCTCCATGCAGAATGTGCTCTCTTCAGTACCCACCACCAGGCTAACCCATCCTCCCTGTTTTGATGATTTTAATTATGTTTTTTCCTGTATTATTCTATCAATGATAGTATTTTTTATTGAATACTTTTATTCACTTGACTCAATTTTTATTTGTTCATAGAGTTGTAAGTTATGAAAACATCAATAAAAATGACTACTATACTATTAGCAAAAAAGCAGTAATGCACATTTATAATGAGGACATTGAATATATCGAAACTGACCGATGGGAACAGGAATATCTATAACACAGAGAACTCACTAAGATTCCCATATTTGCACTTTTCCGGAAATGGAAGGCTTTTAATGTGTGGAAGAAGAATGTCTGTTCCAAGAAAATCAGTGGATGTCGAAAATCTCTACAAAAAAAAAATCTGTTCATTGTTAATCATGTGTGTATTTATTAATCATATTTCTTTTTTAAGATTTTATTTATTTATTTGACAGAGAGAGAGACAGTGAGAGAGGGAACACAAGCAGGGGGAGTGGGAGAAGGAGAAGCAGGCTTCCCGCAGAGCAGGGAGCCCGATGCGGGACTCGATCCCAGGACTCTGGGATCATGACCTGAGCTGAAGGCAGCCGCTTAACTGACTGAGCCACCCAGGCGCCCCTATTAATCATACTTTAAAAGAATTACAGAAAAACAAAACGTGAATCTGTTACAGGTATTGGTATAGACTGTCCTTGAAATAGAATATTTCATCTTTTTAAGAGAATTCACAATTTTCTTTCTGTCTTGTCATTCTGTCTTGCCATGGCAGTCGAGCAGTGTTTTCACATTTTAACTAGGGTTGCAGAATGCAAAAGTATAAGAAGAGAGTTGCACAGGTCCCCTTCAGTTAGAAGCAGCCTCAGAGGTTTGGATTCATGGCCCCCTTTGTTGTAGATTAGGAAAATGGTATATCTTCTTGAGCAAAGTGGGCTGGCAACCCTTATTACGTCCTCTCATCTTTTTTTTTTTAATTTTATTATGTTACTCACCATACAATACATCATTAATTTTTGATGTGGTGATCCACGATCCATTGTTTACGTATAACACCCAGTGCTCCATGCAGTACGCGCCCTCCTTAATACCCATCACCGGGCTAACCAATCCCCCCTCCCCCCTCCCCTCTAAAACCCTGTTTGTTTCTCAGAGTCGATAGTCTCTCATGGTTCATCTCTCCCTCTGATTTCCCCACCTTCATTTTTCCCTTCCTTCTCCTAATGTCCTCCATGCTATTCCTTATGTTCCACAAATAAGTGAAACCATATGATAATTGACTTTCTCTGCTTGACTTATTTCACTTAGCATAATCTCCTCCAGTCCCGTCCATGCTGATGTAAAAGTTGGGTATTCATCCTTTCTGATGCCTGAGTAATATTCCATTGTATATATGGACCACATCTTCTTTATCCATTCATCTGTTGAAGGGCATCTCGGCTCTTTCCACAGTTTGGCTATTGCGGACATTGCTGCTGTGAACATTGGGGTGCATATGGCCCTTCT
>NW_028051934.1:0-402 GCF_054177405.1 Leptonychotes weddellii
AAAATTAAAAATAATAACATAGATTAAAGTGAAAAGAACATTAAAAGCTCCTTTAGATGGAATGCAAATGAAGATAAAATATATGTAATTGTAGGATGCAGACAAAGCAGCACTAAGAAGGAAGTTTATAGTTTTAAATGCTTATATTAGAAAGTAAGAAAGTTTTAAAATAAATGACCTAAATTTTCATTTAAGAAACTTTGAAAAAATGAGCAAATCAAACCCAAAGAAAGTAGGAGGAAATAAAAAAAAAGATAAGCAGAAATAAACAAAACAAGTAATAAACAATAGAAAAAACTAACAAAGACACAAATTATTTCTTTGTAAAGATTAATAAAATCAATAAACCCTAGAGAAAAATAGAAGAAACACCAGTGAAGGTGAGGATACCACCACAGATTC
>NW_028051935.1:0-402 GCF_054177405.1 Leptonychotes weddellii
CGCTTAACCAACTGAGCCACCCAGGTGCCCCCATTTATACAATTTTTATAGTTTATTAAGTGTTTTCACAAACTTGATCTCATACAATATTTTATCAGCTATTCTGTAAAAATTTTTAAAAGATCCATCACAGGGCGCCTGGGTGGCTCAGTTGGTTAAGCGACTGCCTTCGGCTCAGGTCATGATCCTGGAGTCCCTGGATTGAGTCCCGCATCGGGCTTCCTGCTCAGCAGGGAGTCTGCTTCGTCCTCTGACCCTATCCCCTCTCAGGTGTTCTCTCTCTCTCATTCTCTCTCTCTCAAATAAATAAATAAAATCTTTAAAAATAAATAAATAAATAAATAAAAGATACATCACATAACCAGTGAACAAAAACTCATTTGATATTTTCCTTTTTCTATC
>NW_028051936.1:0-402 GCF_054177405.1 Leptonychotes weddellii
CAACCTGAAAGACTTCCTACTGTTCAAGCTGTACAGTTCAGCATAATAAGAATAAACTGAAACAAACTGATTTTGTGCAAGGAAACTAGTTTATGCTCAAAGGAGAAAAGTTAATACATAGTATATAAAAGCCAAATATAACACAAAAGACTGCTGTATATAAGAAGGTATATTTAATTTTTTATTGACTTTTTTTTTAATTTTTTTTTTTTTTTTTTTTTAAGATTTTATTTATTTGCGAGAGAGAGAATGAGATAGAGAGAGCATGAGAGGGGGGAGGGTCAGAGGGAGAAGCAGACTCCCCGCTGAGCAGGGAGCCCGATGCGGGACTCGATCCCGGGACTCCAGGATCATGACCTGAGCCGAAGGCAGTCGCTTAACCAACTGAGCCACCCAGGCGCC
>NW_028051937.1:0-402 GCF_054177405.1 Leptonychotes weddellii
AAAACTACTTCATTGATGTTTAACTTTACTAAAAATAAATATGTAAGTATATGGATGGTAGTATTTTTGTAATCAAGATTTTATGTGACATTTTGTGAAGTTTCTCTTTCATGGTTCTTAAAAACAATACCCTCTGGAGCCTATAATTTCCTTGGATTCCCATTATTACTTTTACAGGGGATCGTGTCCTTTATTTTTTTTTATTTTTTTTTTTTTTAAGATTTTATTTATTTATTTGAGACAGAGAGAATGAGATACAGAGAGCATGAGAGGGAGGAGGGTCAGAGGGAGAAGCAGACTCCCTGCCGAGCAGGGAGCCCGATGCGGGACTCGATCCCGGGACTCCAGGATCATGACCTGAGCCGAAGGCAGTCGCTTAACCAACTGAGCCACCCAGGCGCC
>NW_028051938.1:0-402 GCF_054177405.1 Leptonychotes weddellii
CTGAAATATAATTGTTTGATTGAATCAAAACATTCCAGGTTGTGATCCAATTTCAGTCTTAACTCTCCAAAGATATATCTGCAATTTAAAAATAAGACACAAATTAACTTCTAATTTGTAGATTATGTGGGCTAGTAGATTTTGGCAAATGGTACTTTATAATTTCTTGACTAATCTCTGAGCCATCAAAGCTATTCTTTTTTTTTTTTTTTTTTTTTTTAAAGATTTTATTTATTTATTTGACAGAGAGAGACACAGCGAGAGAGGGAACACAAGCAGGGGGAGTGGGAGAGGGAGAAGCAGGCTTCCCGCCGAGCAGGGAGCCCGATGTGGGACTCGATCCCAGGACCCTGGGATCATGACCTGAGCTGAAGGCAGTCGCTTAACCAACTGAGCCACCCA
>NW_028051939.1:0-402 GCF_054177405.1 Leptonychotes weddellii
GGAAAGAACTAAAAAATTTCCCACTCAAGCCTGATTAATTAACCATCACATTTTTTAGATAGTACATGGACTTGTTCTCTGGCTGCTTTAGTTTGTGTCTTATATTTCTAAGTAGATTGCCTGATCCTTGAGGAAAAATCAAATATTTCTGTGTGTGTGTGAGTGAGTGTGTGTGTAGTTTTTTTTTTTTTACTACCTGATAGTGTCTTGACAGAGTAGATATTTTAGCAGGCATGCTTTTTGAATGAATTAAATAAATGTTAGGATACGTACATAATGAAATATTAATTTTCTTTTATCATAATTTCTGAATCTTATTAATATTACATAATATTACATGCATTAGAGGATCTCAGTGTTGTTCATTATGAATTTCTTCAATTCCTGTACTGTATTATATCA
>NW_028051940.1:0-402 GCF_054177405.1 Leptonychotes weddellii
CGTCCTACCTTCCAGAAAGTGGTCGCTTTTCTGTTCAGAGAGTTGCTGCTCTTCTTTTCTTCAATCTCCTGTTGAGTTAGTAGGTGTTCGGAATGGTTTGATCCCTATCCAGCTGAATTCCTGAGAGGAGATGAAATCCAGGTCTCCTACTCCTCCACCATCTTGCTCTGCCTCTCCAGCATTTTTTTAATTTGAAAAATTTCACAAAGCACAAAAGGCTCAAATTGTTACAATCTTCCGGTTTTAGAATATTTTATTTGTTTACAGGTTGCGTGTGCCTTGAAAATTACAGGTCATTGTTTATGAATGCACAATATATTTAACAATTTATTACTGATACATACATATATTTTAAAAAGATCACTCATATGCTTCCTGATGTGTGGATATTATATATCCCAA
>NW_028051941.1:0-402 GCF_054177405.1 Leptonychotes weddellii
TGAGCACAGGTAACTTGTCTGTGGGATCACACAAGGAGGAGGGTGAGATCACCCAGGGAGGAGGGTGAGATCACCCAGGGAGGAGGGTGAGCACAGGTGAATGGTCCGTGGGATCACAGAGGGAGGAGGGTGGGATCACACAGGGAGCAGGGTGGGATCACACAGGGAGGAGGGTGAGCACAGGTAACTTGTCTGTGGGATCACACAAGGAGGAGGGTGAGATCACCCAGGGAGGAGGGTGAAATCACCCAGGGAGGAGGGTGAGATCACCCAGGGAGGAGGGTGAGCACAGGTGAATGGTCCGTGGGATCACAGAGGGAGGAGGGTGGGATCACACAGGGAGCAGGGTGGGATCACACAGGGAGCAGGGTGAGATCACACAGGGAGGAGGGTGAGATCACA
>NW_028051942.1:0-402 GCF_054177405.1 Leptonychotes weddellii
ACGCAGTTTTCTTAACTGTCAAAGAAGGCTAAAGGATCTCCAAGATCCCTTTCCCTGACATCCTGTGAGCTCCTCCGTGTTCTAAATTCTCTGCTTCTGTCAGGGTCTCCTCAGTGAAGTGCCAGGAGGCATTAGCATAAAGGTTACGGTGGTCACAGAAGGCTTCTCAGATTAAAGGGAAAGAAGTGGAGTACGGGAGGGGTGCCTGGGTGGCTCAGTTGGTTAAGCGACTGCCTTCGGCTCAGGTCATGATCCTGGAGTCCCGGGATCGAGTCCCGCATCAGGCTCTCTGCTCGGCAGGGAGTCTGCTTCTCCCTCTGACCCTCCTCCCTCTCATGCTCTCTGTCTCTCATTCTCTCTCTCAAATAAATAAATAAAATCTTTAAAAAAAAAAAAAAAAAA
>NW_028051943.1:0-402 GCF_054177405.1 Leptonychotes weddellii
CGGATCTGCCGCTTTTTGGGCCCCTGCTGGAGGAGCAGGGGCCCGACTGTGCCGCGGGTCATGGTTTATGGCAACCCCAAGCTGAGAGCCCGCGCCTGGCCTCCGCCTCTGCAGCCAGCTTCCCTGCTCCGTTACCTGGGAGCTCTGCCGCACTCAGGCACCCCCGGTCTTTCTGTGACCCTGAGGGTCCTGAGGCCGCACTGTCCCGGAGGGTTCTACCCCCTGCTTAGCCACCAGAGTGATGTCCCTCAGCGGAGCAGACTTTTAAAAGTTCCAATTTCGTGCTACGTGGTGCTATCACTTGCCAGAAGCGGCCGACAGAGGCCCCTCCCCTGCCGTCTATCCTCCCGAATATCGCCTCGGATTCACTTCTCCGCACGTCCTACCTTCCAGAAAGTGGTC
>NW_028051944.1:0-8944 GCF_054177405.1 Leptonychotes weddellii
TGATTGACTTATTTCACTCAGCATAACACCCTCCAGTTCCATCCACATCATTGCAAATGGCAAGCTTTCATTCCTTTTGATGGCTGCATAATATTCCATTGTATATATATACCACATCTTCTTTATCCATTCATCTGTATAGACTTAATCATTACATTAAAAAATTACCCCTTCATATTTATGTCACAGTACTAGATGGAGCAACAGGCTTAAATCCAAATATGTAGGTCCTATACTCTACACTTCCATTAGTTAACTGCGATATCAGGCATGTTACTTCATTGCCAGACTTTTTGGTCTCCTAATGGATAAACTGAGACACTTCCACCAAAAAAATGAAAAGCCTCACTTCTAACTGGAAGTCTTCCTGAATTCTATATTAGTTTAAGGGAGTTCAAGAATCAGATGGGAACAGAGATCATGTTTTTACCATCTTCATTTTTCTAGTGTAAAGCATAATGTATGAAGCATATGTTCAAAAAATGTGGGATGACCATGTAAGTGAATAATATATATGTTGGGATACATAACCATTACAGATCTTTATAATTTCATGAATTTGTAGCTGTGTAGTCTCTCAAACAATCAAGTAAACATCTCTAAACCTGTCTCTCTGATGCTACCCTTTATCAATGTCTAATCTCAAACCACACAAGAACTACTCCTTTCTACTTCTATACTTATATGGTCAACAGGAGAAGATGATTACAAGTGGTCCTATCTAACTCAGTGATCTAGAAAAATTTAAATTCTGAGTACCTACAATCTAGGCTTGATCTCCAAATACAGATTTTTAAAAGGAGAGTGTAGACATGATATCACTAAACAAATGGTAGTGGGAATACCAGAGAAAATATAGAAATTTTATGTAAATAAAAGTATATGTGCATTTATATTCAAAATTAGAGTATGGTTTCCCCAAGTGGCTTCTATAACACACTATTTCTGGAAAATTCCCATAAAAAAGGTTTTTATGATCATATTCGTTGGGGTAGGATGCACTGTTTGACACTCTTCTAGAAAGACCTGAAGCATACAAGTGTATCAAAGCTTAGAAAAATCTTACTTTGTTAAATACTTTATTTCCCATACTTGCTTGACCATAGAATCCACTTTCTATAGAAAACATCCATTAAAACATTTATAACCACTCTTTAATAGAACACACTACTAAGCCCAGGACATAGAAGAACCTAGCAGAGCACATCGTTGCCCATGACCAAATGCATTAAAGACAACCACTTTTAAATTGCGGTCTTTTTAATTAAAAACAAACAAAAGAACCTCTATTGCATTATATCATTCATGAACACATCTAGTACTCTGCTTTGTATCTTGATCCTGACACCCCTGGGTGACCCTACATGATATAGCCAGTTGATCTGTGTCTTCAAAACCCTGGAGATGTAACCTTATTATATGGAACCATAAGCCTCTTCTCTAAATGGAATGCTTTCGAAGAGACTTTGAAGGGCTCTTCCAAAATGAATGTTTCTCTATGGTCTTAGTTTGATCATTGCAGGTCAAGGAATTTCAGCACTAAATACAAACTACAACCACTACACTTTATCATTAGCCTCATACCTCTTTCAATTAACTCAAGAACCATAATAATGTCAGAATCATTCAAAACTCAGAGGCTATATAAGCAAGAATCATAGTGATAAACTCAAAACTGTAAGCCAGTTTGGCTTTCATTCATTCACTGCAAAAGTATTTTAAGCCTAGTGTGTGCAGGGAATTAAACTGAAAACAGTACTAAATTCTGCAGAATCAAAGAATACTAATCCACTATAAGGAACTAACCCAGGCCGAGTCCAGCATTGAGTGGGGTCACAATCAAGAGACTATTTTTTTTTTTAAAGATTTTATTTATTTATTTGAGAGAGAGAATGAGAGAGAGAGAGAGCACATGAGAGGGGGGAGGGTCAGAGGGAGAAGCAGACTCCCTGCTGAGCAGGGAGCCCGATGCAGGACTCGATCCTGGGACTCCAGGATCATGACCTGAGCCGAAGGCAGTCACTTAACCAACTGAGCCACCCAGGCGCCCGTCAAGAGACTATTTTAATAGTAAGGCTTGAAAAAGAAACCCTTATGTGAGGTCTTTCCTCTAACAAGGAGGTGCCCAGAGTATTAATAACATTTTTAAGGTCAATGTAAATGAGCGGTGCTTAGAATTAGGTAATTTAAGCCTGGATACTATTTGCAATACAACAACTACAACAACAACAACAACAACAACATTGTGAAATTCTCTCACTGAGTGGACCCAGAGAACTGTTTTTGAAGTCAGGACCACTCTGGGAGTTGCTTAGATGGTGGCTCTCTTGTGGCCTCATTAGCTGACTCTCAAAAGGTACACACTGAAGCAGTGTCCTAGATTCCCACACACCAACTCTGACATTTATAAAGCACTTTCAGTCCTGACAAGATCAAAAACTCAGCATTCTTTCAAATCTCATAATAACTCCCAAACATGCCTGGCTCAGGCTGAGAAAATTGAAAGTGATAAAGCACTTACTGGATTAAAAAAAAAAAAGAACAAACCTTGGGGATTATGGGCTTGTCCACTTCCCTCCTGTAGCATGAAGCATTTATTTGATTTTAATAATATATTTTCTCCTTAGAAAACATTCGTTGCATTTTACCTCCCAAACTGGACTCATTTGCAATCGCCATGGTCCTATGACATTGGCACATTTACCAACAGACTGTGGCTTTCTTCTTAAACTTGGGTGTCTAACCCAAACCTCCTATGGTTATACTTTTAATGTCGGTGTGAGACATCTTGGCATTGTACATGGATTGGAGCCTTCCTTGTTATGACAGTGGGAAAGAAGAACACATGTCAGTGTGTTTACTCCAACTATGTTCTCAGCTACGACTTGCACAAAGATGATACTTTGAGTTTCTTGGCTTTTCAAAATAGCTAACATACCATTTTTAAACAAACAAAATAGCTGAACTATATTGTATACTTGTGTGTCATGCTCCGTATTTTTTTTTTAATCAAGGTAAAAAACACATTAAATTTATCTTCTTAATTTCTAGGCTACAACTCAGTCAAGTATATTCACATGGTGGTGCAGCAACTTTTTCATCTTGTCAACAAAAGCAAACTTTTTCATTTTGTAAAACTCAAACTCTATACCCATTATTTACTGATTACCTCTTCGTGTCCCCTAGCCCTTGAAAATCACCTATTTTTTGTTTCTCTGATTTCAGGGCCTTTAGATATATCATATGAATGGAATAAAACAGGATTTGGCCTTTTGTAACTGCCTTGTTTCACTTAGCATATTGTCCTCGAGGTTCATTTATGTTGTAGCATGTGGCAGGAATTTTTACTCTCCTACTTTTTAAAGGCTACGTAATATCAATGTTATGCGTGTGGTGTATATATCATGATCTACACACATACCCTCCACGGGAATATTATGCATATATATATATACATATATGTTAACATATATATATGTTAACATATATTTGCTTTATCCATTCATTTGCCAATGGATATTTGGACTGTTTCCACCTTAAGGCGATTATGAACAATGCTGCAATGAACATCGGCCTATAAATAGCTCTTCAAGATCCTGCTTTGAATTCTTTTGCATATATACCCAGAAATCACATTGCTAGATCATACAGTAATTCTATTTTTAGTTTTTTGAGTAAACTCCATGCTGTTTTCCATAATGGCTGCACCATTTTTCATTCCCATCTGTAATGCAGGATTCTAATATATGTGCATCTTCACCAACACTTGGTACGTTTTGTCCTCTTGATAGTGGCCATCATAAGGGCATGAAATGGTATCTTGCTGTGGTTTTAATTTCACACTTGATCTTAGCCAAAAGGCCGAGAAGCAATATGTGGTTTTAATTTCTATTTCTCTTATGATTAGTCGTGTTAAGCATCTTTTCATATGCTTTTGATCATTTATATATCTTCTTTGGAGAAGTGTCTATTCAAGTGCTTTGCCCATTTTTTAATCTGGATATATTTGTTGTTATTATTAAGTTGTAGAAGTTCCTTATAAATTCTGGATACTCTTATGAGATATATAATTTGCAAATACGTTCTCCCACACCATAGGTTTCCTTTTCACTCTTTTGATATTTTCTTTGATGCATGGAAATTTTAAGTTTGATGCAGTCCATTTGTTTATTGTTTGTCTGTTTCCTTTGTTTTGGTGTCATAACCAAGAAATCATTGCTAAATCCAAAGTCCTAAAAATCTCCCCTACGTTTTTTCTAGGATTTTTATAGTTGCAGGTCTTATGTTTAGGTTTTCTTTTTTAAAAAAAAAAAAAAAAAAGATTTTATTTATTTGAGACAGAGAGATAGCAAAGCAGGAGGGAGAGGCAGAGAAAGAAAGGGAGAAGCAGACTCCCTACTGAGCATGGAGTCCGATGTGGGGCTGGATCCCAGGACCCTGAGATCATGACTTGAGCCAAAGGCGGACACTTAACCAATTGGACCACACAGGTGCCCCTGTTGAGGTCTTTAATACATGTGTATATATCATAAGGTAGGATCCAACTCATTTTTCTACCTCAGCACCATTTGCTGAATAGATTTTCCCTCCCACTGTGTAGTCTTGGTACCTTATTGAAAATAACTTGGCCATATATATGAAGTTTTATTTCTGGGCTCTCTATTCCATTCCATCTGTCCGTAGATCTATCTTTATGCCACTACCAATCCTTATTATTATTATTGTATCTGAGGTTTTGAAATCAGCAAGTATGAGGCCTCCAACTTTATACTTCTCTTTCAAGATTGCTTGGACTCTTTGGGGTCCCTTGAGATTCCCTACGAATTTTAGGATGCTTTTCTATATTTCTGCAAAATACATCACTGGGATTTTGGTAGGCATTGCATTGAATCTGTAGATCACTTTGGGTAGTCTGGACATTTTAACAACAGTAAGTCTTTCAATCCATGAGCACAGGTTGTCTTTCCATTTATTTATATTTTCTGTCATCTTATTTACATCATGCTATTTTAATAAGCCTTTAGTAGATCACAAGAACATTAAAGTAAACCAGCAGGCATTATGTGTCTTAATCTGAAGCCCAATTTCCTGAAGTCTACAAAGCTTTGAAAACTGACAGACACACACACATACACACACAAGTAAATAGACAGATGGACACAAGTTTTGAGTTTATGTCTCCTACGGAGTAAGATATAAAGATCAATGGCAATTATTAAAGAATCACTTATTTACTCAGCACTAGAGCATCTATTATGTGCAAGGCACTGAGGATACTAAAGCGAAACTTAAAGAGAGCCCTGCCATCATAACATTTCTAGATTTTTGGTGGGGAAATCATCTATAAAAGCTTAACATTATTGCTAATCCAGTGCCATCATTTTTTAAAAATAAACCATTGCCTTTATTGAAAGCAAATGTCTTTTTTTTTTTGCAACCCCCAACAACTATCACTATTCTTGGCTTTAAATTAAACTGTGCAAATTTGAATTGAATTCCCTTTGCTGCTGCTTCTTCCTCTTCCCTTTCTCTTCTGTCTTTGCCTTCCCTGAATCCATATACCATTGTAGTAGTGCTTTATTCTCCAATACTATTATTTCAAAAAGGAAGGAATCAAGGCATGGAGAGGTGATTTCCCAAAGGTGAGAAAGCCAAAAGGCAGCAGTCAAACTTGGAACTGAGGAGTTCCCAGACTCCCAGTTCAGCGTTCTTTCTCTCTTCTACCCACGCTTCTACTAATAGGACTACTCACAATGGAGTAGACAGCAACTTGCCTTATAGACGCCATTTCCTGAAAACCAAGTGCGTGGGACACTAAGTAAAGGACTATGAATACCTCATTTAATTTACTCCTTCAAGAATCTGTGAGGCAGACACTGCTTCTGTTCTTGAGTCAAAAATTCTCACAAGGCTGGTTTTGAGCCAATAACCAAAGTAAATGATTCAGAAATCTCTTTGGGTCTCAACTTGATAAACTCCTTTGGAAGTGACTGGACTACACAGAAGAAAGCAAGCCAGATTCATCTCAAGCTCTTGGTCCACTCAAATGGCAAAGTGCTCTAAGGCTAAGTTGAAAAGCCTTCAAAGATGTCTAGACTTATAGGCTTTTTTTTTTTTTTCTTTTCACAGAGACTGGAAGAGGTGTGCGTGCGAGTGTATGGGTATGCAACTGTGTCCCTGCTGAGGTAGTAGGATTACTGCCTGTGTGCTGCATCCTCTTCATGCCAAGGAGGTATGACAGCACCCATTCACTGGAAAGTCCCGATTCTAAAACACATTTGCCCTGCTCAATGTATCACAAGTCTTTAACTTTCTAAAACTTGAAGCACAAAAGAGGACTCTGTCACACCTCAAATAATGGTGTAAAAAATTTCCTAGTAATGTCAAATAAAATGCCAGTAAGTATAATTATTTGTGCCATTTGAGTTCTCAGTGAACAACTAAAAGGAAACTGGTAGCCCTTTCACACAGAGGGCCATGGGCCACATAGAGCCATTTCTGGAAGGTAATCCAGTAAAAAGCAAGAATCCAAATGCTAGAGCCAAATCCCAAACTGCTCACTGTTTCCGACCACTCCAAGCCTTAGATTCCTAATCAACTCAGTGGGGAACATAAAAGTACCTATTCCATATGACAGTTGGGAAAATTAAGTGAATTAATAAATACAAAGTGCCTCATACAGTGTCTCACAATCCAAGTACTCAATAAATTATTACTGAGTGAAAAAGAAAACATGAAGTTGATTTCTAATGTGAATACAAAAAACATTATCTGTACCCAACTTACACAATTGAACAAGGCCAAGTTTCGACTTGGACCTGTTCCAAGAAGTCCTAGACTACTTATATATTGTCTGCACCTGTCCTTATCCGTAAAGATCGCCTCTTATGTTTCCTTTGTTTCTTCCACACACAGACACAGCTGTCTTAAGAATGACTGTAAGAATAAACACAGCCCTGAAAAGGAAGAAAAAATAGATTTTGGTGTTCTTAACATAGGAAATAGCTATCTGAATTTTAATATTTGTGTTATATTTACAAAGGGAATCTAAGAGAAACTGGGGGGAGGGAATAGTGAGGTCAGGAGGGAAGACGTAAAAGCCAACATGTTTGGCATCAGAAAAGAGCACAGGTTTCCTTCCTCCTTTCTCTGCTCCCTCCCCTCATCCTTCCTGTCTTGCTGAGGTCTGTCCCCCACAAATTCATGTGTTGAAATCCTAACCCTCAAGGATGATGGCATTAGGAGATGAGGTCTTCCAGAGATGCTTATGTCATGAGAGTGGAGCCCTACTACATGGGATTAATGCTCTTATAAAACGGACTCCACAGAGCTCCCTAGGCCCCTCCACCATGCAGGAGCAAAGCAAGAAGGCACCAGTTAGGAACCAGAAAGAGAATTCTCACCAGAGAACATAATCATGTTGCTACCTTGATCTTGGACTTCCAGCCTCCAGAACTGTAAGATATGAATTTCTGGTTTTTTAGACGCTACCCAGTCTGTGGTGTTTTATTATAACAGTCTCATGACACATCCTTCCTTACTTGTTCCTACCTTTCTGACTGTGTCTTGGGAGGTAACCTAGGTTGATTATTTGAGAATAGATGAGAAAGAAAGAGAAGAACATGAGAGAGATAAGAACCAATATGCTGAAGTAAATAGGGACCAAAAAATCATATATAATTAACTTGTACAAGCAAAAGAAAAATATACACAACTTTCAGAGCTTTAGGCTTAAAATTCATTGAGCAATTTAGTGCTTCATCCTTCTACTTGGCCTTGGTTTTCTACTCCCCATTTCTTATTAATCACTTTTACTCCTCTGGCTCTCTGTCAACCCTAGTACAGCTATAAATAAGAAAAAGAGAAAAAAAGAAACATGGAAATAAAAATGGTTTGATTCTAAATAATTAATGGAGATTTTAATATGTGGGAATAAACAGGACTTCAAAAGATAATTTTTAAAATATAATCCAAGACAGTGCTGTAAATTAGGTGAGAAAACTGTTTTCCAACTCTTTGTATGGTTGTTTCAAATTAATTAGTGAGGGCTGGGAAATGCATATCCTTATTCATTGCTAGTGGAAATGTCACTGGGACACCGTTTCTTGAAGGCAAATCAGCACTGTACATCAAAGGCTACGAAAAGATCTATATACTTTGACCCCTCAATTATACTTTTAGGACAAATTTTCTAAGGGAATCCTTAGGAATTTATGCAAAGATTTACCTACAAGAGGTTTAAAAGCCTTCACTTTTATATTGGAAAATTAGAAACAATAGCTGACATTGGAGGAATATTTAAATAAATGGCTATTCAGAACGATTTATTGAGAGAGGATTAATGGCATGTGTAGATGTCTATGCCTAATTAAGTATACAGGTAGATTATGAAGCACTGCATAGTCCACATGCTATTTTAATTTAAGAAAACACAGAAAGCTCCTTCTTTGATAAACGCAAAATGCAGGCAAGACTTAAGCATGAGAAGCTATTTTGGCCATAGTTAGGTGTGCTAAAACAGGTTTTATTTCCAAAGAACTAAAATATGTACATTTCTAATTATATCTAGACTTTCAGACACCCTCTTTGAGAATATATTTCTAGGGTTTGGGACTAATTTTTGGTCTTTCCCTCATAATGTAATTTTTATATTTTCCTTAGTTCTACATTCTCCCCAAATTACACTTCAACTCATGACCAACAGGTGTAGATGTAGTCTCAATACTTTTACCTTTTTTTTTTTTAACGAGCACTAAATGCCTATAATATTAAACAGCTGCATCAGAACATGGCATACACATCAAAAGGAATGAAATCTTGCCATTTGCAATGACGTGGATGGAACTGGAGGGTGTTATGCTGAGTGAAATAAGTCAATCAGAGAAAGACATGTATCATATGACCTCACTGATATGAGGAATTCTTAATCTCAGGAAACAAACTG
>NW_028051945.1:0-402 GCF_054177405.1 Leptonychotes weddellii
ACATGGGGGCGCCTGGGTGGCTCAGTTGGTTAAGCGACTGCCTTTGGCTCAGGTCATGATCCTGGAGTCCCGGGATCGAGTCCTGCATCAGGCTCCCTGCTCGGCAGGGAGTCTGCTTCTCCCTCTGACCCTCCTCCCTCTCATGCTGTCTCTCATTCTCGCTCTCAAATAAATAAAATCTTTAAAAAAAAAAGAAAGAAAAGAAAAATACATGTTAAAATATGTTATTAAGAATTTGAGAAAACAAGAATTTTTGTGCACGGTAGGTAGTGGAAACTATTTGCTATATTATGGAAAACAGGCAGTATTTAGTGGAAATAAATATGTGCATGACCCATAAACCATGCATTACACTGCTGTGTATGAATCTCAAAAAAATTCACAAACATTTATAGAATTACA
>NW_028051946.1:0-402 GCF_054177405.1 Leptonychotes weddellii
CGTCCTACCTTCCAGAAAGTGGTCGCTTTTCTGTTCAGAGAGTTGCTGCTCTTCTTTTCTTCAATCTCCTGTTGAGTTAGTAGGTGTTCGGAATGGTTTGATCCCTATCCAGCTGAATTCCTGAGAGGAGATGAAATCCAGGTCTCCTACTCCTCCGCCATCTTGCTCTGCCTCTCCAGCATTTTTTTAATTTGAAAAATTTTACAAAGCACAAAAGGCTCAAATTGTTACAATCTTCCGGTTTTAGAATATTTTATTTGTTTACAGGTTGCGTGTGCCTTGAAAATTACAGGTCATTGTTTATGAATGCACAATATATTTAACAATTTATTACTGATACATACATATATTTTAAAAAGATCACTCATATGCTTCCTGATGTGTGGATATTATATATCCCAA
>NW_028051947.1:0-402 GCF_054177405.1 Leptonychotes weddellii
TAGTACCCTATCATTTTATTTTATTTTTTTTTTAAGATTTTATTTATTTATCTGAGAGAGAGAGACTGAGAGAGAGAGAGCACGAGAGGGGGGAGGGTCGGGAGGGTCAGAGGGAGAAGCAGACTCCCTGCCGAGCAGGGAGCCCGATGCGGGACTCGATCCCGGGACTCCAGGATCATGACCTGAGCCGAAGGCAGTCTCTCAACCAACTGAGCCACCCAGGCGCCCCCTATCATTTTAGTTTGCAAATTCTTTTCTGCATTTCTTGTAAGGCAGGTCTAATGGCAATGAATTACCTCAGCTTTTGTCTAGGAATATCCTTATTTCTACTTCATTTATGAGAGATAACTTTGCCAGACAGAGTATTTTGATTGGCAGGTATTTTTTTAAGCATTCTGAATA
>NW_028051948.1:0-402 GCF_054177405.1 Leptonychotes weddellii
ACTCATACAGGAAATCAGCAAAGTGGCAGGACATAAAATCAATGCACAGAAATCACTTGCATTTCTATACACTAACAATGAGATAGAACGAAGAGAAATTAAGGAATCGATCCCATTTACAATTGCATCCAAAACCATAAGATATCTAGAAATAAATCTAACCAAAGATGCAAAGGATCTGTATTCAGAAAACTACAGAACACTCGTTAAAGAAATGGAGGAAGACACAAAGAAATGGGAAAACCTTCCATGCTCATGGATTGGAAGAACAAATATTGTTAAAATGTCTATGCTACCTAGAGCAATCTACACATTTAATGCAATCCCTATCAAAATACCATCAACTTTTTTCCCAGAGCTGGAACAAATAATCCTAAAATTTGTATGGAACCAGAAAAGACC
>NW_028051949.1:0-402 GCF_054177405.1 Leptonychotes weddellii
AACACGATGTGTAAAATACCTCATGCCAGGCAGATTGGGCATTCAGTGTATATCCCTTCCCTTTCAGCTTGAATGGTAGAGAACGGATTCTCCCATCTTGGGACACTGGAAGTGCATTTCCTGTTCATTTATTATGCATTAGTTCTTTAACATTTTTAAAAACTCTTTTTTAATTGAAGTATAATTAGTGTACAGTGTTTTTTTTTTTTTTTTTTTTTTAAAGATTTTATTTATTTATTTGAGAGAGAGAGAATGAGAGAGAGCGAGTAACATGAGAGGGGGGAGGGTCAGAGGGAGAAGCAGACTCCCTGTTGAGCAGGGAGCCCGATGCGGGACTCGATCCAGGGACTCCAGGATCATGACCTGAGCCGAAGGCAGTCGCTTAACCGACTGAGCCACCCA
>NW_028051950.1:0-402 GCF_054177405.1 Leptonychotes weddellii
AAAATAAGACCTGCAAAAATTTCAGATATTGGGATCAAAAATAAAAAGATGTTTAATATATTACAAGAAATAAGGGCGCCTGGGTGGCTCAGTTGGTTAAGCGACTGCCTTCGACTCAGGTCATGATCCTGGAGTCCCGGGATCGAGTCCTGCATCGGGCTCCCTGCTCGGCAGGGAGTCTGCTTCTCCCTCTGACCCTCCTTCCTCTCATGCTCTCTGTCTCTCATTCTCTCTCTCTCAAATAAATAAATAAAATCTTAAAAAAAAAAAAGAAATAAAAGATGTGCTTAAAAATATGAATAAAAAGCTATGAAAAAGAACCAACGATAATAATTTAAAAATATAATAATTGAGGGACATCTGGGTGGCTCAGTCAGTTTAGTGTCTGACTCTTGATTTCAG
>NW_028051951.1:0-402 GCF_054177405.1 Leptonychotes weddellii
CAGACTGCTTTTGGTAATTTAAACTTTCATTTAGATGAGAATTTGCAAAGTATCTATTTTCAATGCAATTTGAGCGCAGCTGGTTGCACTCTCTCAGTCATCTGAGAAATTTAAATGTTCCTGACAACCCCCCAGTCTTGTTTTTGTGCTGACAGAACAACATATGCATTTTTTTACTTGACTTTTCTTTTTTTTTTTTAAAGTTATTTTTTTTTTATTCTTATGTTAATCCCCATACATTACATCATTAGTTCTAGATGAAGTGTTCCATGATTCATTGTTTGTGCATAACACCCAGTGCTCCATGCAGAACGTGCCCTCCTCAATACCCACCACCAGGCCAACCCATCCTCCCACCCCCCTCCCCTCTAGAACCCCCAGCCTGTTTTTCAGAGTCCATCG
>NW_028051952.1:0-402 GCF_054177405.1 Leptonychotes weddellii
GAGGAAAGCTGAAACAGAAGCCTGCCCCCGTCACAAAGGGCCTTGGGCCTTGGCTCCTGAATGTCTTCTTAGGGAGGGCCCACTGGTTCTAGACATCAGACAGCTTGAGCTGTCCTATACCCCTAACGGTGACTAGTCACAGAGGGCCAGAGCCAAATGTCACCCTCTGCATGTAAATTATGTATAGTAATTATTTTTCTTTTTTTTTTTTTTTTTTTTTTTTAAAGATTTTATTTATTTATTTGACAGAGAAAGACACAGCGAGAGAGGGAACACAAACGGGGAGTGGGAGAGGGAGAAGCAGACTCCCCGCCGAGCAGGGAGCCCGATGCGGGACTCGATCCAGGGACTCCAGGATCATGACCTGAGCCGAAGGCAGTCGCTTAACCAACTGAGCCACCC
>NW_028051953.1:0-402 GCF_054177405.1 Leptonychotes weddellii
CCATGGCATTCTCTTCTCTGTGAATCTTTGTCCAAATTTCACCCTTCCTTTAAGGATACTCATCATATGTATTAGGGTCCACCTGATGGCCTCATCTTAATTTGATTACATCTGCAGACATCTTATTTTCAAGTAAGACACATGCACAGCTACCAGGGGCTAATACCTAACTTCATCATTTCTTTTTTATTGGGGAGTGGGGGAGGCACAATTTAACCCATAACAGGCTGCTAATGAACACAGGGTTTCTTCTGGGGGCAACAAAAATGTTCTAAATTTGCTTATAGTGATGGTTGCAAAACTTCTTGACTACTCTAAAAACCACTGAACAGTATGTTTTCAGTAGGTGTGCTCTATGGTATGTGCATTATATCTGAATAAAATTGGTTTAAAAAAATGAAA
>NW_028051954.1:0-402 GCF_054177405.1 Leptonychotes weddellii
TCTTATTATTGTCTCTATAGTTTTGCCTTTTCCAGAATGTCATAGAGTCAGAATCACACAGTATGCAGACTTGTCAGATTGGCATTTTCACTTAGCAATAGGCATTTACAATTCCTCCATATCTTTTCATGGCTAATAGCTCATTTCTTTTTAGGGCTGAATACTATTCTATTTTCTGGATGTACAAGAACTTATTTGTTCCGGGGGCGCCTGGGTGGCTCAGTTGGTTAAGCGACTGCCTTCGGCTCAGGTCATGATCCTGGAGTCCCGGGATCGAGTCCCGCATCGGGCTCCCTGCTGTCAGCAGGGAGTCTGCTTCTCCCTCTGACCCTCCCCCCTCTCATGTACTCGCTCTCTCTCATTCTCTCTCTCTCAAATACATAAATAAAATCTTTTAAAAAA
>NW_028051955.1:0-8944 GCF_054177405.1 Leptonychotes weddellii
TGTTGTTGGAGTGGGGGGTGGGGTGGGAGGGATGGGGTGACTGGGTGATAGACACTGGGGAGGGTGAATTGTGCAAGACTGTTGAATCTCAGATCTGTACCTCTGAAACAAATAATGCAATATATGTTAAGAAAAAAAAAAAGAAGAAGAAGAAGGTAGCGGGAGGGGAAGAATGTAGCGGGGGAAATCGGAGGGGTGGACGAACCATGAGAGACGATGGACTCTGAAAAACAAACTGAGGGTTCTAGAGGGGAGGGGGGTGGGAGGAGGGGTTAGCCTGGTGGTGGGTATTGAGGAGGGCACATTCTGCATGGAGCACTGGGTGTTATGCACAAACAATGAATCATGGAACACTTCATCTAGAACTAATGATGTAATGTATGGGGATTAACATAAGAATAAAAAAAAAACACCTTTTCAAATTTCTCAAGGTGATAAAATCTTGATCTTTCCTGCATTTCCTCTCGGAAAGGGTACATGTGTTCTTAAGTCATGGCCTGTAAATTATATAAACCTCTGTGGGGAAAAAAAACACTTCTAGGGAAAGGTTGTGCCAATTTGTATTACAGTCCCATTAAGGGACAACACCACAGTCCCATTAAGGATTAGTTAGAAGAAATATAGCAATATCATTATGTACTCAGTAAGTAAATAGCCTAGTGATAATTGAAGGGTGTAAGAAAATATCAATAGAAATGTGGGGAAATACATCAGCAACTTTGATCATTATTCGGATTTAAACTTGTTTCATAATCTTTGGGATTTAAATATTTATTGCATCTTTAAAGTATCAGTAGCTTACTGCTGCTAAATCATGTTATCCTTATTATTAGTCTGTGGGTCTTATATATATATATATACTTATATATATGTATCAGGATACTTAGTAGTCTTTTTTCAAATGATTGAAATAAGGACATTAGAAATCTAATTTTGCATGTGTCTAAACAAGGAGAAGAGGAAGAAGGAGGAGGGGGAGTATGAAGAGGAGGGAGAGGCCAGGGGGAGAGGAGGAGGAGGAGCAAGGAGGACTAGAATAACTCTAGAATATGCCAGAAATTTTGCATGTATCATTTCTAAGTCCTACTACCACCCTGAAAGCTAGGTGTATGTGTGGTATATTTCAGGTATTTCATCCCTGTATTTTTTCTTTACCCCTCCCACCCCCAACCCATTCTATATAAGCAAATGGTCAGATTTGTGCTTATTGTTTTGAGTGAATTTGGGAAAAGATGGATTACAGAGAGCTCCTGTGAATCTTCCTAATTCTATAGACGTGAGAATATTGGGACATAGAAAAAATATCTTGATCATAAATACAAAGAGGAAAAGATTTCACTAAAACAAGAAAGAGTTTTTCCAGCCAAGTGTGAAGGAAGATGGTGAGAATGGAGATGTTTTGGAGTCTCGGAATATAGGGAACATGTCCCTAGTTTCCAGCAGGGAAGCCAGAGGGCCAGCAACATTTCCAGAGAAGAAATGGCTACAAGAGCCATTTAGGCAAGTGAGACCACTGGCAACCTCAAAGGAATATCTTAGTGCCCTAGGTAGAGCTTGAATTCAACAGAAAGCTTCCAGGTCCTCAAGATCACACTAATGAGAGGAAGGATAGAATCTATCAGGGTAGATGACTCTGGGAGCACATGGCACCTGTCTCAGAATTTCATGGAGTTTTAAAATAGGGACACAGATTCGGAGGAAGGGATAGAAATACCCTTTCCCTAAAAGACTGAATAACATAAGATTGGGCTAGTCTAGTATGACAATTTTCTTGACTTTCTGTTTCTTGCAATAACCAAGGACAATTGTTGAAAATACCAGAGGTGTTTAGAGAATACATTTAATTGAATTGAATTAAATAGTGGGAGTAATTTAGAGATTAATCACTTCATTCTCATATAACAGTACCCTCTAGCTAGCATGTATCTGCTTTCCAGGTGTTGTATATTTTTTGAATCCTGATCTGAATCAAACTCTTACCTACTTGGAAGTATATTGGAGTTAGACATTGTAAAGAACTGTAATTTTTCAAGATTCCTTTCTGTCATGAATTTAGTGAATAAAGCTTTTTTTGTATTTTAAGAAATGAAATTGCAGCAGCTGACACTAGTTATAATGCATCCTAAAGCGTAAGTTATGGTTTGCCTATTAATTTCCATCCTAATGTATTTTTATTGTTATATTTTTGCTTACAAAGATTTTACTGTCACTTTATTTAATTGAAATCAAATGATGTTATTTACCTTTTAGTGATGCAGAGAAAACTGCATTTGTAAGCTACTATTATTCAAATTGAATATTCTTATAGAATGCTAAAAGTCTTTAGTGCAGAACATTTTACATATAAATTTAAAATAAGTGCTAAACTGTGACATCTACTCCACCAGTCCAATAATGGAGATGATATGGTAGTTGAGATTGTAATTGATTATGTGCAAGGCATTGCTGAAGTCATCAAATGACAGAAGATTCCAACAGATTATTCTCGAAGAGAACCATATCTTCTATCTAAAAATATTATCATCACATTGTATGATATATTTAGTAAAATAAATGAGTAAATACTAACACAGTGCTATCCCACAATGGTCTGTATCTTTAGCAGCATTATATGATTACTTTTAGATCTTTAAAAGAAATATTAGCATGCATATTTTGGAAAATAATTCAGAAACATGCCTGCAAATTGAGCCCAGTTCTAAAGAAGGTACTTTTTCATGACTGACTCTGTGAGTTACTTGTATCTGTAAAACAGACTTGGAATTATTTCCAATCTAATAGTAATGTCTTTTGCAATCCTCAAGTTGTGGAATAACTGGGGACTTTGGTAAACATTCTCTGCCTTCTAGATGGATGATTACAGTTTTCTTGCATCTTTATGTTCAAGTGGTGACTGGTTCTGAAGTTAGAAGGTTCCTGCAAAACCCAACAAAACTGAGGAAATAAATAGGATATACGTTCTTTATGTTAAGTTCTTTATTTCTTAACACTGGTTGGAAAAATATTTAGAATCTAAGTGATTTTTGCTTTTAGCTCTAGAATGTGTTGTTAGATTCCAAAACAACCACAAATGTCTCCCATCCCTACATGTACACCCTTTTGCAATGTGACATGGTTTGTCCCATTTGAATCTGAGTCTGGCCAACCAACTTGCTTTTGCCAGTGGGACATTAGCAGATGTAATACAAGCAGAGGTCCCTTGTCACTAGCCTTCTTTTGCTGCTAGAAACCCTTCTCCCACTGTGTTATGAAAGAGAATGAGAAAATTGCTGTCCCAGCAATCCCAGCCAATAAGTAAAGCTACACTAGTCCATTCAGCCCATTCAGCTAGCCAAGACCAAAAGAATTGCCAGATTAATCCACAGAATGTAAGAAATAATATGTGTGTGTTATTTTAAGCCATTATGTTTTGATAGGGTGTGTTATGCATCAAAAGCTGATGGGATTATATTTCAAGAATACATGAAATGCTGTGACAATGTCATGCAAATAGTTTATTCCCCTTGTGCAAGTCTATCTGTCTGACTTTATGTTTTGACTCCTCATTATTTTAGATTCCTCAAGACTTCAACTCAAATGAATAGTTTAAAACCCTGATTCCTTTGTTCTCATTATTTTTGTAGTTCCCAATCCTGATTTCTTAGTTTAGGTTAACATCTCACTTGCTTTGGGTAATTGCCTTTACTATGGGTTGAAAACAACTTTTCTTTGACATTCATCTTTTAGTGAGCACACATCTATATCTGTGGGTGTATTAGTTAAAGCTTCCTTTCCTAATTATGGCATTATATTCCCCCATGTTGTAAGTCCTTTGCAGGTCTACTGGGCTTCTGAACTTGAGTCCATGTAGGTATACCTCAGGCTCTTTTGGTCTGCTTCAATTTGGCCCTCTGCCCATCTCTCTTATGGCCTTGGACACTGCCTTAAATTCTTTGGCTCAGGCATCTGGCTTACAATGTAATTTGAGGAAACACGTGTTTGAGGGAAGTGTTATTGTTACTTGGACCTACATGAAGCCAGACTAAACAATGGTCTTTGTGTTACAATTTCAAGTATGTTCAAAGTTATTACTTTCTAAATAGCCATTGTGTCCCAATTTTTATCATTAAATTTACTCCTTGGAACAAAATTTCTTTGGTTTTCAGCATTCACTAATTCTATATTAGAGCCACTAATTAATTTCATAACAAAGGGAAAGCACAAGAAAATGTAACTGTGAAATAAATGCTTTGAGAAAGGACAGGAGTGTAGATATGCAGATCAGGGTATATTTTTAAAGAAAATCAATATGTTAGAGTGTTTATAAGCACAGATCTAGAATCACAGAAACCAGGGTTCAAATATTAGCTTCACTATTTACTAATCATTTATATGACCTTGAACAGTTAAAACCCTTTGAGCTTCTTTTTTTTCTATTTGTAATTTGAAGCTAATATATAAATCAGAAATTGTTTTGAGTCTCACCTGAGATGTGTATAAAGCATTTAGAACAGACAGCATTTTTCATAAAACTAGAAAAGGTAATATTAAAATCTGTATGAGAGAAGACCCCCTAATTGCCAAAGCAGTCCTGAGAAAGAAGAACAAACCTGGAGCTGTCATAATTCCAAATTTCAAGATATACTACAAAGCTGTAGTAATCAAAACAGTGTAGTACTAGCATAAAAAAAAAAGACACATAGAACAATGGATCAGAATAGAGATCCCAGAAATAAACCCACATTTACATGGTCAATTAATCTATGACACAGGAGGCAAGAATATACAATTGGTAAGAGACAGTCCTTTCAATAAATGGTGCTGGGAAAACTGGACAGCTACATGTAGAAGAATGAAATTGGACTACTTTCTAACAGCATATACAAAAATAAATTCAAAATGGATTGAAGACCTAAACATGAAACTTGAAATCATAAAAATCCTAAAAGAGAAAATAGTAATTTCTCTGCCATCAGTCATAGAAATATCTTTCTAGGGGCGCCTGGGTGGCTCAGTCGGTTAAGCGGCTGCCTTCGGCTCAGGTCATGATCCCAGGGTCCTGGGATCGAGCCCTGCATCGGGCTTCCTGCTCTGCGGGAAGCCTGCTTCTCCCTCTCCCACTACCCCTGCTTGTGTTCCCTCTCTCGCTGTCTCTCTCTCTGTCAAATAAATAAATCTTAAAAAAAAAAACCACATTAAAAAAAAAGAAATATCTTTCTATATATCTCTTCTAAGGCAATGGTATTAAAAGCAAAAATAAATTATTGGGACTATATTAAAATAAAAAGCTTTTGCACAACATAGGAAATCATCCAGAAAACAAAAAGGCAACTGACTGAGTGGGAGGAGATATTTGAAAATGATATAGCTAATAAGAAGTTAGCAATCAAACTATATAAAGAACTTATATAACTCAACACCCAAAACACAAGCCATAAAAACATGGGCAGAAGACCTGAATAGACATTTCTCCAGAAGAAGACTTAGAGATGGTTAACAGACACATGAAAAGATGCTCAACATCACTCATCATCAGGGAAATGCAAATCAAAACCACAATGAGATACCACCCCACACCTGTTAGAATGGCTAAAATCAAGAAAAAACAACAAGCATTGACAAGATGTGGTGAAAAAGGAACGCTTGTGCACCATTTGTGAGAATGTAAATTGGTATAGCCACAGTGGAAAACAGTATGGAGGTTCCTCAAAAAATTAAAAATAGAAATACCATAGGATCCAGTAATACCACTATAAGGTATTTACCCAGAGAAAACAAAAACACTAACTTGAAAATATATATGCACTCCTATGTGTATTGTAGCATTATTTACGATAACCAAGATATGGAAGTAACCACAGTGTCCACCAAAAGTACATATACATATATACACACTATGAAATATTACATAGCCATAAAAAAGGTAAGATCATGACATTTGAGACAACATAAGGGACCTAGAAGATATGCTAAGTGAAATAAGTCAGACTGAGAAAGACAAATATTGTATGATTCCACACATAAGTGGAATAAAAAAAATGAATAAATGAACAAAAAGCAGAATCAAAACTATAAATACAGAGAATAAGTTGATGGTTGCCTGAGGAGAGGGAGGTGGGGGGTGGACAAAATGGAAGAAGGGGAAAGGGAGATACAGGCCTCCTGTTATGGAATTAGTAAGTCATGGGAGTAAAAAGCAGAGTATAAGGAATACAGTAATATTGTAATAGTGATGTAAAGGGACAGGTGGTAGCAATATTTATGGTGAATATAGCATAATATATAAACTTGTCAAATCATGAATTTGTAAACCTGAAATTAATGTAACATTGTGTGTTGCTGTACCAAAACAAACAAAAAGAATAGCTCCTTGGAGTTAGTAAGGCCTTAAAGCATGGATGCTGGTATCTGTTCTGCACATTAGTGATTGAAGCTATGAGGAAAAGGTTTTGGGAATTTCTTGGATATGAGAAAAAAAGAGTAAGCCAAAAATGAGAAAAGACAAGATGAAAGACAAAATTTGCATCCTATGTGGTTTTATCTATATCTAACCTGTGTCTTAATGTATAAAAGATCTATGTTCTTGGGAAATAAGAGGACGAGACCTGAATTTAAGTGTGCAAATTCTTACCTCATCATAAGAAAAAATAAAATTCTTTACCATCAAAAAATTAAGTCTTAGAATGATTTAGTGAAGGAGATTATAAAGTCTTTATGTTTGTGTTTATATGTATCTGCATTTATATATGCATGCACTACATATGTATGTATCTAAAATCTTTAATGAACAAACATTGTTTATTCTGGGGAGTTATGACTTCTGGGAAGTCATTATTACCTATCATGAGGCATTCTCTATGAAAGATCCACCTCACCCCATCTCACAGAAGTTTAGGAGAAGGCTAATAGAATATATTCAGACATTCGTTAAAGCCATACCACAGTGGTTCAATATAGAGAACACTATACAGACTTAAATATTGCTTTTCTTATTCCAAAGGTTTACCTTAACTTGTGTGGTATCTACAGGTTTGTACCTGTTAATTTTTTCTGGACCTGTTATATTTTAGTGCTTCAGTTTTAACTCAACAATTTTGACTGCGTCATTTTCTTTGTCTTTTGGAATATAGAAATTTGACGGAGATGTTTCTGTTAAAAAATTACAGAATTATTTATAGTCAAGCCTTGAATATCAAATAACAATTAAATTTTTAGTTGCCTCTTAATGTTTTCTGTATTTTCCCAAAGGTTTTTATTGCTTTAATAATTAGGAAAATTAAATATGATATTTTAGGAGCTTAAGAACCAAAGATATAAATGACTTCAACTAAAATCATATAGTAAATCAAAGTGAGAACTTTGGGAACTTTAATTAAACTTTAAAAATGTGTGCTTATCTATCAAAAGGAATGAAATCTTGCCATTTGCAACGACGTGGGTGGAACTGGAGGGTATTATGCTGAGCGAAATAAGTCAATCAGAGAAAGACATGTATAATATGATCTCACTGATATGTGGAATTCCTAATCTCAGGAAACAAAGTGAGGGTTGCTGGAGTGGTGGGGGTGGGAAGGATGGGGTGGCTGGGTGATAGACATTGGGGAGGGTATGTGCTATGGTGAGCGCTGTGAATTGTGTAAGACTGATGAACCACAGACCTGTACCTCTGAAACAAATAATACATTATATGTTAAAAAGAAGGAGAAGATAGCAGGAGGAGAAGAATGAAGGGGGGAAATCGGAGGGGGCAATGAACCATGAGAGACTATGGACTCTGAGAAACAAACTGAGGGTTCTAGAGGGGAGGGGGGCAGGGGGATGGGTTAGCCTGGTGATGGGTATTAAAGAGGACACGTATTGAATGGAGCACTGGGTGTTATACGCAAACAGTGAATCATGGAACACTACATCAAAAACCTATGATGTAATGTATGGTGATTAACATAACATAATAAAAAAATGTGTGCTTATTTAAAAACTAATGCTCTCAATGTTTTTGTGGAAAAATAAAAGTTGTTTTAAATATATGTTAAATATAACAGTACAGTAAAAAAAAAAAGAGTGGTATTTATTGCTCCGTGTTAAGACTATGGGTGATACTGATTTTCGTCATTATAATTTTCTGATATAAACGGCAAAAATATGTACTTTAGAAGATTATAAACTAATAAAGTTTAAAAGGTTTGTGAAAATTGCTCTAGGTAGCATTGACATCTTCACAATATTTGTTCTTCCAATCCATGAGCATGGAACGTTTTTCCATTTCTTTGTGTCTTCCTCAATTTCTCTCATGAGTATTTTATAGTTTTCTGAGTACAGATCCTTTGCCTCTTTGGTTAGATTTATTCCCAGGTATCTTATGGTTTTGGGTGCAGTTGTAAATGGGATCAACTCCTTAATTTCTCTTTCTTCTGTCTTGGTGGTGGTGTATAGGAATGCCACTGATTTCTGTGCATAGATTTTATATCCTGACACTTTACTGAATTCCTGTATGGGTTCTAGCAGTTTTGGGGGTGGAGTCCTTTGGGTTTTCCACATAAAGTATCATATCATCTGCAAAGAGTGAGAGTTTGACTTCTTCTTTGCCGATTTGGATGCCTTTGATTTCTTTTTGTTGTCTGATTGCTGTAGCTAGGACTTCTAATACTATGTTGAAGAGCAGTGGTGATAGTGGACATCCCTGCCATGTTCCTGACCTTAGGGGGAAAGCTCTCCAGTTTTCCCCATTGAGAATGATATTCGCTGTAGGTTTTTCATAGATGGCTTTTATGATATTGAGGTATGTACCCTCTATGCCTATACTCTGAAGAGTTTTGATCAAGAAAGGATGCTGTACTTTGTCAAATGCTTTTTCTGCATCTATTGAGAGGATCATATGGTTCTTGTTTCTTTTATTAATGTATTGTATCATATTGATTGATTTGCAGATGTTGAACCAACCTTGCAGGCCAGGAATAAATCCCAC
>NW_028051956.1:0-402 GCF_054177405.1 Leptonychotes weddellii
AATGTTTCCCAAATTTCTCTGCAAATTAAGCAATATGTTTGAGTTTCTAATCAGATGAAGGAGAAAAAAAGGACCTAAAAACCAGGGAGGGGAAATGAAGAAAGCTGCCAAATGATGACTGTTGACCAGTGAAGATTTTATGAGGCCCTTTAAGAACATAGATATTTATTCATACCTTATGGAAATCTAATATTTATTTATTTATTTTTTTTTTTTAAATTTTATTTATTTATTCGACAGAGACAGAGACAGCGAGAGCAGGAACACAGCAGGGAGAGTGGGAGGGCGAGAAGCAGGCTTCCTGCTGAGCAGGGAGCCCGATGTGGGACTCGATCCCAGGACCCTGGGATCATGACCTGAGCCGAAGGCAGACGCTTAACGACTGAGCCACCCAGGCACCCT
>NW_028051957.1:0-402 GCF_054177405.1 Leptonychotes weddellii
GTGCCTGGGTGGCTCAGTTGGTTAAGCGACTGCCTTCGGCTCAGGTCATGATCCTGGAGTCCCTGGATCGAGTCCCGCATCGGGCTCCCTGCTCGGCAGGGAGTCTGCTTCTCCCTCTCCCGTTCCCCCCTCTTGCGCTCTCTCTCTCTCACTCTCTCTCTCAAATAAATAAATAAAATCTTTAAAAAAAAAAAAAAAAAAAAAAAACTGTATTTCAGCCAGAAACAACCTTAGCTCATATATTATCACAATGTGACAATTCCTGCCCTACCTATGTAACATGCATATTCATTTAATCCAAAGGAATATCCTCTGAAGCACATGCTACTTTATCACCTCCATTTTAGGGATGGACAAACAGAGGCTTTTACAAGTGCCTTGCTCAAAGTTACACAGCTGGTA
>NW_028051958.1:0-402 GCF_054177405.1 Leptonychotes weddellii
GAATTCAATGGAAGATGAAGAATAGTATTTAATTTTATTTTGCTTAGTTCTTCAGAAAGTTCAATCCTTTTCCTCTGTCCAGAAGTTAGAATGAGGGGGACACCCAGGTGGCTCAGTCAGTTAAGGGTCTGCCTTTGGCTGTCAGGATTCCGGGGTCCTGGGATCAAGTCCCACATCGGGCTCCTTGTTCAGCAGGGAGTCTACTTCTCCCTCTCCCTCTGCTGGCAGCTCCCCCTGCTTGTGCTCTCTCTCTCTCTCTGACAAATAAATAAAATCTTTTAAAAAATAAAAAAGAAGTTAGAATGAGGATCTGACCTTCAGATTCCTTCATAGGTCTAGTTGAACTGGGACTTGGAATCATCTTTAATTAAACTGAACTTAGCTCAGATTAGTTTTACCTCC
>NW_028051959.1:0-402 GCF_054177405.1 Leptonychotes weddellii
TGCTTTCCCTCTCAATATCATCCTTTGTGGTGATATGCTTTTCACTACATTATCATAATCTTTATGGGTCTCCTACAGGTTTTTCTCTTGAGTACTATGATGGTTCCATAAAATATCTTATACTTACCACATCCTATTTTAAGCTGATAACTTAACCTCAGTAGCATACAGAAACTTTGTACCTCTACTTCTCCCTCCCTCTTGACCTTTTAGTTTATTAATGTTACAATTCACATCTTTTTAATGTTGTATATCCAATAACAAATTATTATAGTTATGATTATTTTTAATATGTTTGTTTTTTAACTTTCAAACCAGAGTTATAAGTGATTTATGCACCACCATTACAATATCAGAGAATCTGACTTTGACCATATATTTCCACTGTCAATGGGTTTCACA
>NW_028051960.1:0-402 GCF_054177405.1 Leptonychotes weddellii
CTTCTAATTGCTTGTAAAAGACTTACTTTTCTCGTATTAAAATGTATAAATTCATAACCAATTCTAGCCATGTGGTAAGGAATTAAAATGGAACTAGTTAAACATGTCTATCCAGGGAACAGGGGCCACAGGCGTGAGGAGCAGGACTGAAGCTAGAATCCCTTGTGGGAGCCAGTGTACTTCCACAAGAGCAGTGTGGACAAAGGAGGATGAGTAGGGGCATCTTTCCCTCGTTTCCCTGATCAAATCAGTCTCTGGAAACTGGAAAACATATATTCAGGGGATGTAGACTCTTAAATCAATTAGCAGTTTATTCTGGTGCTCTCTCCCCTGGCTCACCAAGGACCAGCTATTCACAACACGCTTGACCTCCTGCCCAGAGAGGACCATCTATTTCTGGCC
>NW_028051961.1:0-402 GCF_054177405.1 Leptonychotes weddellii
ATTAGTGAATGCCGAATCTTACTCCTAGAGGACATAAAGGATTGCATTCCTAGAAGCCCCTAGCTACAACATTTTTGTCAACTGATCAATGCATCACCTTATTTTAAGTATTTTCTGTTTCAAGACACCTCATCTTGAAGATGTCAATGCTACTTAGAGCAATCTACACATTCAATGCAATCCCCATCAAAATACCATCCACTTTTTTCAAAGAAATGGAACAAATAATCCTAAAATTTGTATGGTACCAGAAAAGACCCCGAATAGCCAGAGGAATGTTGAAAAAGAAAAGCAAAGCTGGCAGCCTCACACTTCCAGACTTCCAGCTCTATTACAAAGCTGTCATCATCAAGACAGTATGGTACTGGCACAAAAACAGACACATAGATCAATGGAACAGAA
>NW_028051962.1:0-402 GCF_054177405.1 Leptonychotes weddellii
TTGATAATTTACTGGCTGAGAGGAGACATGTGGTATAGAATTGCCCCTGAAATTTATCAGTATTACAGAACAAAGGTATGTGATACTATTTATAAGTAAAACTAGTGTTCTTCTCATTACACAGAGGAAATCTATCCTAAAAAAATCCAAAATATGGGCAAATATGTAGTCATAGGACATTATTCATATTTAAAAAAAATCAGAAACATCTTAAATGTCTAAGGTTAGAGAGGTCCACTGACGAATGTAGCAAATAAATACATTTGGGGGCAGCTTTAAATCACAGGGGAAATCATATGGGAAAATGCTTATGAAAGTGCTTTTCAATAAGTCAGAATATAAAATTATATATGCTAAATTATTTCAATTGTAAATAGAAAATAATAGAAAAAAGCAAAAAAA
>NW_028051963.1:0-402 GCF_054177405.1 Leptonychotes weddellii
CGCAAAGCACAGAGTGTTTAATAAATGATATTATGACTCAAATGGTATTAAGAGGGCTAGATTCTTCCAGAAATCTGATGATAAGAACCAAGGTCTAGCTGGGGCTTGGAGTTGAGAACACATGGGCACACTAGACGCAGAGGAATAAGGGCTTTAAATATTTACTCGGGTTCTGTTATTTTTTTTTATTTTTTTTTTTTAAATTTTTTTTTTTTTAAAGATTTTATTTTTATTTTGAGAGAGAGAGAATGAGAGACAGAGAGCATGAGAGGGAGGAGGGTCAGAGGGAGAAGCAGACTCCTTGCTGAGCAGGAAGCCTGATGTGGGACTCGATCCCGGGACTCCAGGATCATGACCTGAGCCGAAGGCAGTTGCTTAACCAACTGAGCCACCCAGGCGCCC
>NW_028051964.1:0-402 GCF_054177405.1 Leptonychotes weddellii
ATGTGCTGTAGTTCTGGAGTTCTGCCGTTTTCATTGATCAGTAAACTTGGTCTTGGCTGGCTGTTCTTGCTGATCTTCTGGGGGAGGGGCCTGTTGTCGTGGTTCCCATATGTCTTTGCCAGAGGCAGAATTGCCCCGCCCTTGCCGGTCTGGGCTAAGTAATCTGCTCAGGTTTGCTCTCGGGATCTTTTGTTCCCTGCAAGCTTTCCGTACAGATTTGGAGGACGAGAGTGAAATGGCAGCATCCCAATCTTCGCCCTGGAGGAGCCAAGAATTCAGGGCTCCACTCCTCAGTGAGCCCCCAGAGAAAAGCAGTCAGTCACTCCCGTCTCCCTGGTCTCTGGCTGCACTCCGTCCTCACCCGGCCTGTGACTGAGCGTTTCTATCTCTGGCTCATGACCC
>NW_028051965.1:0-402 GCF_054177405.1 Leptonychotes weddellii
CCAAGTCCTGTTGATTTTATCTCATAAATATTTTTGTCTACTTTTCTACTACCTACCCAGCCGCACCTCCCAAACTTAAATTTTCTAATGGATATCTTTATATGCATCGCTGTCCCATCCTCTCTGTTCTTTTCCCTGCAGTTAAGAGAGTTAGGAGGCTGATATGCCATTCTTCTGCTTAGTTTTTTTTTTTTTTTTTTTAATTTTTTTTTATTCTTATGTTAATCCCCATACATTACATCATTAGTTCGAGATGAAGTGTTCCATGATTCATTGTTCGTGCACAACACCCAGTGCTCCATGCAGAACGTGCCCTCCTCAACACCCACCACCAGGCCAACCCATCCTCCCACCCCCCTCCCCTCTAGAACCCTCAGTTTCTTTTTCAGAGTCCATCTTCTC
>NW_028051966.1:0-8944 GCF_054177405.1 Leptonychotes weddellii
GCGAATGCCGGCGCGTTGTCGTTCACGTCCGCCACTTCCACGGACACGCTGGCCGTGGCGGAGAGCGAAGGCGAGCCTGCGTCACGCGCGGTCACTACTAGAGCATAGTCCGCCACGCTCTCTCGGTCCAGGGCGCTGTCCAGCACCAGCGAATAGTAATTCTTGAAGGTGGACACCAGCTTGAAGGGGACATGGGGTGTTAGTGAGCAGGTCACCTCCCCATTAGCTCCAGAATCTCGGTCAAACACCTTAATCAAGGTGATGACTGTGCCCGGTTGAGCATTCTCTGAGATAGGGAGAGACAGGGAAGTAACAGTCAACTCTGGAGCATTATCATTAGCGTCCAAAACTTGCACATGAACTGTACAGTGACCAGCTAGTGGTAAGTAGCCTTTATCGATCGCTTCTACTCGAAGTTTGTAGGTTTTGCTTTCTTCAAAATCGATATGTCCTATTGCTATAATTTCTCCACTTATGGCATCTATGTAGAACTTAGATTTTATATCTGGGGAAACACCACTAGAGAACGAGTAAATAATATCCGCATTCGAGCCTTCATCCAAATCTGAGGCGTTAAGTTTAATTACCAAAGTTCCATTGGGAACATTTTCTGGTAATTTCACCGCATAGAGTGTTCTGTCGAAAGCTGGGGTGTTGTCATTGACGTCCAGCACTTTGATGAGTAACTGAACGGTGCCAGTCAGCTCAGGTTTGCCTCTATCAGTGGCTGTGAGCACTAAACGAAGTTCTGGAGACTGTTCCCTGTCTAAAGGTTTCCGTAATACAAGTCCAAGAGGTTTTACCTGTTCGTCATTTGTTGGTACATCCAGAGAGAAAAACTCGTTGGGGCTCAGTCTGTAAGTCAACAGAGCGTTCTCCTCGATATCTGCATCGGAAGCGTCCTCTAGTGGAAAACGAGAGTCAAGCATCCTGGATTCTGCAATAAACAGATTCTTTTGTGTCTCGGGGAATACAGGAGGATTGTCGTTAATGTCCTTCACCTCTACCTCCACATGGAAAACCTGCAGCGGCCTGTCCACGATCACCTCCAGGTGGATGCTGCACTCCGCGCTCCGCCCGCACAGCTCCTCCCGGTCGATCCGAGAATTCACAAACAAAATGCCATTCTGCAGATTTACCTCCAAAAGGTCCCCGTGGCCTTTGGACGCCACTCGGAAAAGGCGCGGCACCAGCTCCGCCAGCTCCAGCCCCAAGTCCTGGGCGATGTGGCCCACGAAGGTGCCGTGTTTGGCCTCCTCCGGGACCGAGTAGTGGACCTGGCCGCTCGCGCTCTCCCAGGCTATGAGAATTTTGAAAAACAGCAGTAGATGCCAGTGCCCCCGGTCGCCTCGATTCGAGTCCACCATTTCAAATTGTTTTTTTTTTTAATTCAAATAGTAACTTGTCTCAAAATTTGGAGGAATCTTCTTATCTCTTTCTTATTATCATGAAGTGCTCGCCATTGTTCCACATCCGCTTAGAGAAACAGAGTGAAGTCTTTCCAATATGAAAACGGATGACTTAGTTGTGTCTTGAATGAGAAAATTTCGCGGTAAAGAGCGACATCATGTGGCCAAATAGTAAGTATGAGCTACAAATATCAACTTGTTATTAATAAATATGAAGTTTTATTTTAAACCCTGATTTTTTTCTCCTTCAGTTTTGTTAAAGCACAGGACAACACTTCTCGTACTTGTTGAAAGCATTAAGAGACTTAACTTCTAAATATTTAGTGTAACCATAACTGTAGTCTCCTTATGCCTTGAAAACACATTTTCTCAGCTTTAAATAAAAATAAAAATCTGACAATAAAGCGAATCACACAGCGGAACACTAAGTTTTCAAATATTTTGTTCAGTGTTCAGGTAACTCCATTTTCTTCGATTTCTGTTAAGAAAACTCTTGGTCTCAAGTAGTTACTAATGGAAGAAAAATTTAGAAGGGGTGTTTGTTTTTAGGAAACGGGATAAAAGCAACTAATTCATATAGTTCTCCTGAGAAAACACAATAATAGATGGTTTAGGGGATCTTTGAAGAGGAATAATTTGTATTAAGTGAATTTTGCATGGAAGAAGTATCTGAATTTCTCTTTTCATCAGAATTTATAAACTCTGTTCCAAAAGTTCATGGTTCTTATCTCTTTATTCTTTCCATCCTTTCTAAGCTCCACATTTTATGAGTATGTACCTGTTTTTACAACCTCCAATTTAATTTAGATTATTTATTTCATAACATAAATTTATTTCATTAGAAAAATATTGGTACTCATTTGTCATACTTAGAGCAGTCCTTTAATCAAGCTTGGGGTGGTTTTATCCTTTTTTATTTTACTTCACAGAACAAATTTTCTTGAATGTCTCATTCCTTTGTTTCCAAGTGCAAATTAGATAATTACACCTGTATTGCTTTCCAATTTTGATATCTGCCTAAATGAGTTTTTTCCAACTTGCATGTTTTTAATTAGCACAAAAATGGACAATAAAACCACATAGGCATACCATTTATGTAGTAACACTAAATAAGAGCAGGTACAAATTTTAAAACCACATTTCTCATAATTGTCTTTAATACCATTTAGTCATATAATGTATAGTGGCATAGCTTTATAAACATTTTTATAAAGATTGATTGGTAGTCTTAGTCTTAACTTAGATTTCCTTTTAAAATGGGGAATAAGGGAGCTAGTTATGAGTCAAACAGTATTTCAGGATGGCATGTTGACTATAAACTCAAAAGGTACATTAATATCAATTCTACAAACAGTAAATATGAATATAACTTATTTAAGCTTACTGGTTCACATTTTTTAAAGCATCCTCATTTGTTTAAACTTAAGTACTATAAATGGTTCTTGAAAATCTATTGTGGACATATTAGTCCAACTAGTTGGGGGCTGCAGGGGTGAATTATGTGACCATCCAAATCAGAGCCTGATAGAGTTAAAAAATCAAACTACATTACAAAAAAGTTACAGCCATGGGTAACATAGTAAGTCACTCAGATAATACAGCTTCCAAAGCTCACAAATCCTGGTGACCCTCCTTTTCTGTTTTGACTTACACATACCTTTCTTTTAAATAAGCAAAGAATATAAATATTCACCAAAACGCTGGAAGTCACTGAATTCAATTCTGAATGACAATATCATTCTGAATGATAGTAGTTTTGGCATTTGATATTACAGTCACTTTCATTACAAATATTTCCTTCATTCTAGGTCAAGATGAAGTAAAATAGGAAGAATATGATTCCCAAATGCAGAGTCTAGAGTTATGAAACAGCCAGATGAATGTGCACATGCATGCTGCAAAGCTACCTTTTGTTGGGCTGTAATATTCTGCTGCTCAGCATGACCTGGAAGTCTTTTTTTTTTCAGAGAGAGCATGTGAGCATGTGCATGCAAGAGCATGGGTGGGAGAAGGACAGAGGGAGAGAGGAAATCTTAAGCAGGCTCCACACTGGGCTCCATCTCATGACCCTGAGATCATGACGTCAGCTGAAATGAAGAGTCAGACACTTAACTGACTGAGCCACCCAGGTGCCTCTGAAAGTCCTTTTTAAGAAAGGGTCTCCAGAGTGCATCCCTAGCTCCAGGATGATTTGGTTGAAGATTGGTTACACTAGTAATTTTCTTTCCTCATTGCCCAGTTCTGCCAAGATTGCAATTCTGTTTTTGTTTTGAAAACCTAGTTCTGAAGGGTTTGCTGCCCTGTTCCAATTTTCTGTTCCAACTATGTTCAGTGGCAGTGAGTTGGCACTAATCACCAAGGCCACAAGTGCACCTGGGATTTCCTTGCTTTGGGATGGCATTCTCAAAGGGGGCACCACTTAGAGGCCACCAAACGGAGCCCAACATGAGGCTCCACAACCTTCTGGCCCTCCACTGTGCTTCTGCCTCCTGACTGTGCCTAAATGAGTTTTAAATATTGCTGCTATCCTGGATTATTTCAATAGCTTCTTATTGTGTTATCTTGCCACAACCCCATTTATCCTTCACTAAATCCTGACAGTCATCTTCCTGAAACACACTTTTTATTCCTGTTGTTTCACACTTTTAGTTTTCAGATGACTTTAGAGGTGAGTCAAAATTTCTTAGTCAAGTACTCTAACTTACCCAAGAGCTTTTTCTCATATTACTTTTCCTGTCTTATCTCATACTCTTTCTTGTAAGAACCATATGTTTTGACCAAAGCAGACTATTCTGTGTCTAGCCACATTGGGATTTTCTGTGTACTCATTTACTTAAGTTGGTCTGTTCCCAGAATGCCCATCATGTTCAGTATTCTCTCAGAGAAAACTTCTCTATTTTAAAAAAAGATTGATTGATTGATTGATTTAGGGAGAAAGAGAATCTCAGGCAAACTCCACACTGAGCATGGAGCCTGATGTGGGGCTTGACATTCTCTAGAATAGATCACAAACTGGGTCAAAAATCAGTCCTCAACAAATACAAGAAGATTGAAATCATACCATGCAACTTTTCTAACCACAATGCTATTAAACTACAAGTCAACCATAAGAAAACATTTGGAAAGACCACAAATACATGGAGGTCAAACAGTATGTTACTAAACAATGAATGGGTCAACCAGGAAATCAAAGAAGAGATTTTAAAAAGTACATGGAAACAAGTGAAAATTAAAACACGATGGTCCAAAACCTTTGGGATGCAGTAAAAGCAGTCTTAAGAAGGAAGTATATAGTAATACAGGCCACCTCAAGAAGCAAGAAAAATCTCAAACAAATAGCTTAACCTTACACCTAAAAGAGCTAGAAGAGAACAACAAATGAATCCCAAAGCCAGCAGAAACAGGGAAATAACAAACATTAGAACAGAAATAAATGGATAGAGAAACTAAAAAAGCAATAGGACAGATCAATGAAACCAGAAGTTGGTTCTTTGAAAAAATTAATAAAATTGATAAACTTCTAGCCAGACTTAGCAAAAAGAAGAGAGAAAAGACCCAAATGAAAAAAATCACAAATGAGAGAGGAGAAATAACCAACACCACAGAAGTACAAACAATTATAAGAGAATATCATGAAAAACTATATGCCAACAAATTGGACAACCTGGAAGAGATGGATAAATTCCTAGAAACATATAAACTACCAAAACTGAAACAGGAAGAACTAGAAAACTTGAACAAACCAATAACCAGTAAAGAAATTGAATCAGTAATCAAAAAACTCCCAACAAACAAAAGTCCAGGGCCAGATGGCTTCAAGGCAAATTCTACCAAACATTTAAAGAAGAGTTAATACCTATTCTTCCCAAACTATTCCAAAAAATAGAATAGGAAGGAAAATTTCCAAACTTATTCTATGAGGCCAGCATTACCCTGATGCCAAAACCAGATAAAGACTCCACTAAAGAAGAGAACAACAGGCCAATATTCTCAATGAACATGGATGCAAAAATTCTCAATAAGATACTAGCAAACCAAATCCAACAATACAGTAAAAAATCATTCACCATGATCAAGTAAGATTTATTTCTGGGTTGAAAGAGTGGTTCAATTTTTACAAATCAATCAACATGATACACCACATTAATAAAAGAAAAAATAAGAACCATATGGTCTTTTCATTAGATGCAGAAAAAGCATCTGACAAAGTACAACATCCATTCATGATAAAGACCCTCAGCAAAGTAGGTTTAGAGGGGACATACCTCAACTGAAAAGCCCACAGATAATATCATCCTTAATGAGGAAAAACTGAAAGCTTTTCCTCTATGGTGAAGAACAAGACAAGGATGTCCACTCTTACCACTATTACTTAATATAGTACTGGAAGCCCCAACCACAGCAATCAGAAAACAAAAGGAAATAAAAGGCATCCAAATCGGCAAGGAAGAAATAAAATTTTCATTATTTGCAGATGACATGATACTCTATATAGAAAACCCGACAGACTCCACCAAAAAATTCCTAGAACTGATAAATAAATTCAGTGAAGTCGCAGAATACAAAATCAACATACAGAAATCTGTTGCATTTCTATATACCAATAATGAAGCAGCAGAAAGAAATTAAGTAATCAATCCCACTTACAACTTCACCAAAACCAATAAGATACCTAGGAATAAACCTACCAAAGAGGAGAAAGACGTGGACTCTGAAATCTGTAAAACACTGATGAAAGAAATTGAAGATGACAAAAATGTGAAGATAATCCCTACTCATGGATTGGAAGAACAAATATTGTTAAAATGTCAATACTGCCCAAAGCAATCTACACATTTAATGCAGTCCCTATCAAGATATCAGCGGCGTTCTTCACACAGCTAGAAAAAACAATCCTATAATTCGTATGGAACCAAAATAGACCCCGAATAGCCAAAGCAAGCTTGAAAAACAAAGCTGGAGGCATCACAATTCCGGACTTTGAGTTATATTACAAAGGTGTAGTGATCAAGACAGTATGGTATCGGCACAAAAACAGACATGGAGACCAACAGAACACAACAGAAAACCCAGAAATGAACCCACAATTATATGATCAATTAATCTTTGACAAAGCAGGAAAGAATATTCAATGGGAAAAAGACAGTCTCTTCAACAAAGGGTACTGGAAAAACTGGACAGCAACCTGCAAAAGAATGAAACTGGACCATTTTCTTACACAAAAATAGATTCAAAGTGGATTACAGACCTAAATGTGAGACTTGACACCATAAAAATCCTAGAGAATACAAGCAGTAACATCTTTGGCGTGGGCATAGCAATTTCTTTCTAGATATATCTCCTGAGGCAAGATAAACAAAAGCAAAAACTATTGGGATTTCATCAAGATAAAAAGCTCCTAAATAGTGAAGGATTCAACAAAACTAAAAGGCAACCTACAGAATGGGAGAAGATATTTGCAAATGACACCTGATAAAGGGTTGGTATCCAAAATATATTAAGTATTATAGAACTCAACACCCAAAAAATGAAAAATCCACTTAAAAACTGGCAGATGACATGAATAGACATTTTTCAAAGAAGACACACAGATGGCCAAGAGACACATGACAAATACTCACTCAACAGCACTCATCATCAAGGAAACACAAAGCAAAACTACAATGAAATATCACCTCACACCCATCAGAATGGCTAAAATCAGCAACACAAGAAACAACAGGTGTTGGCCAGGATGGGAAGAAAGAGGAACACTCTTTCAGTGTAGGAGGGAATGCAAACTGGTGGAGCCAACTCTGGAAAACAGCATGGAGGTTCCTCAAAAGGTTAAAAAACAGAACTACCCTACCATCCAGCAATTGCACTACTGGGTATTTACCCAAAGGATACAAAAATACTAATTCAAAGGGATACATGCACCCTGATGTTTATAGCAGCATTATCCACAATAGCCAAAAATGGAAACAGCCCAGGTGTCTAGTGACTGATGAAAGGATGAAGATGTTGTATATATATATATATATATATATATATATACACACACACAAACACACACATATACACACACACACAATGGAATATTACTCAGCATAAAAAGAATGATATCTTACTATTTTCAACAACGTGGATGGAGCTAGAGGGTATTATGCTAAGTGAAATAAGTCAGTCAGAGAAAGACAAATACCATATGATTTCACTCATGTGTAATTTAAGAAACAAAACAAATGAGCAAAGAGGAAAAAAGAGCGAAAGAGAAAGAGGTGAGAGAGGCAAACCAAGAAACAGACTCTAAACTATGGAGAACAAACTGATGGCTACCAGAGGGGAGGTTGGTGGGTGATGGGTTAAACAGAGGACCCCAATTAAGGAGTCCACTTGTGATGAACACCGGATGTTGCACGAAAGTGCTGAATCATTAAATTTTACACCTAAAACTAACATAACACTGTATGTTAATTAACTGGAATTTAAGTAAAAATTTGTTTTAATCTTTATTTATTTTTGAGAGAGAAAGAGAGCAAGCAAGCAGGGAGTCCCATGCAGACTCCATCCCAGGACCCTGGGATTGTGACCTGAGCCGAAGGCAGACACTTTAACCCACTGAGCCACCCAGGCGCCCAAATACAAACTTTTTTAAAAAGAAGAAATATCTCCATGAAAAGCAACACACCAAATAAAATTCAAACATAAGAGATTTGCAGTGTCTGAGGAATACAGATTTTATATGAATTACTTGATCAAAGTGCAAGTTCCCTTGAATTTCTATTTAACCACTATCTGGATCAAATGCAAAGAAGTGAAAATTCTACATAAATAATTAGAAAAAATACTACTACTTATGCATATTAAAAATGCACCACAAATAGGTATAATGTCTGATTCCAGTTTAAATTAAGACTAATAACAAACTACATAGATTACAATAGTTAACAGAAAAAAATGAACAGATTATAGTAAGTAAATTTATTCAAATTTTTTTTTAAAGATTTTATTTATTTATTTGAGAGAGAGAATGAGAGATAGAGAGCATGAGAGGGGGGAGGGTCAGAGAGAGAGGCAGACTCCCCGCTGAGCAGGGAGCCCGACGTGGGACTCCATCCCGGGACTCCAGGATCATGACCCGAGCCGAAGGCAGTCGCTTAACCAACTGAGCCACCCAGGCGCCCTATTCAAATTTTTAAAAATGAAAAATGTAAAGAGAAATTCTAAGGAAACAATTTAATATTTCATGTATGTATTAACTTAATTATGACAATTCAGACTTACCTTGGCACAATGCTCATCATTTAAATCCTGTTGCTCGCTCATATCACCCACTACCAGACAGGGTGGATGACTGGGGCTGAAGGCCATGAGGTCGGTCTTGGGCAGGCCCTCCCCGGAGCACACCCTCTGCCGCCTCTGCTGCGAGTACGACCAGCTCCCCACCGCGCTGGAGCACACCAGCGTGGGCTTCCCAGGCGCGCACGCGCCCTCCGCGGGCGGAGCCGAGCAGCGCAGCGCCGTGTACAGCAGCAGCGTGAGCACCAACAGGC
>NW_028051967.1:0-402 GCF_054177405.1 Leptonychotes weddellii
CAACAACAAAAAACATTTTTTTTTTTAATTTATTTATTTGACAGAGAGATAGCACAAGTAGGCAGAGTGGCAGGCAGAGGGAAAGGGAGAAGCAGGCTCTCTGCTGAGCAGGGAGCCCGACGCGGGGCTTGATCCCAGGACCCTGGGATCATGACCTGAGCCGAAGGCAGCCACTTAACCGACTGAGCCACCTAGGCGCCCCGACAAAAAACATTTTTAAAAAATCAAGATTATCAGAGCACTTCCTGCATAAGCACAGTGACTTCTTTGGGTTCTGCTTGTTATTAGTCATCACCACAGACACTTGCAAATCCTTCCCCTAATACCTTGCTGATGATACCTATAGACATGTAGCCATCCTTCCATGAGCCATGTCTGGCTTCTCCCTATACAAATCTGGAG
>NW_028051968.1:0-402 GCF_054177405.1 Leptonychotes weddellii
AGCAGGACGCGGCCCCCTCAGGGCAGTTACTCCCACAGAGAGCTGGAAGCCAGGCAGTTTCCCCGTAGTGGCCTCAAATGTCACTGTGGGCGACAGTGGTGCTCCCGAGTTCAGCATGCCCCCCAGGGGGTGCAACGAGGGGCCTGAGAAGCCAGAACAAGGCCTCAGGCAGAGCGACGAAGACCCCCCAGAGGGGAGCTCAGGGCCTCACGCTGCTCCCCTTCCTCACAGAAGAGCCACACTCAGGGGGCCGCCCCCCACCCCGGGGGTTCATCAGGCCTTCGCTGGCTCTCAGAGAGGCGGTCAGTGTGAAGCCCGGGGCTGGGGGCTGGTGAAGGGGGCACCAGGGACATCCTTGGACTGGTGCCCCGAGTGTCCCAGGCAGAGGGCAGGTCAGAGCCC
>NW_028051969.1:0-402 GCF_054177405.1 Leptonychotes weddellii
ACGGGAGCACCGCACGCCAGCTGAGGGGCAAGCACAGATGGCCGTCCCTGCTCCTCGCCCCTCCCCGGAGCCCCTCCGGTGCCCCAGGACCAGGACCTTGTGAAGGGGGGTTGACTGCAGGAGACTCGGGCTTGGTGAGTGTGGCCCGTGCGGGGGCAGGGCTCGCACTGGACAAATCACCATCTCCACCCATTCTCTTTTTTTTTTTTTTTTTTTTTAAAGATTTTATTTATTTATTTGAGACAGAGAGAATGACAGAGACGGAGAGCACATGAGAGGGGGGAGGGTCAGAGGGAGAAGCAGGCTCTCCGCCGAGCAGGGAGCCCGATGCGGGACTCGATCCAGGGACTCCAGGATCATGACCTGAGCCGAAGGCAGTCGCTTAACCAACTGAGCCACCCA
>NW_028051970.1:0-402 GCF_054177405.1 Leptonychotes weddellii
ATCCAATTTTTTTCTGTTTATAATAAAGGTATAGCTTTAATGAAAGCCCAAATTACAACTCGAACGGTTTAAAATGGACGAACCATGTGATTTAGTTATATTTGCCAAAGACTCTTGTTATTCTCTCACCTCAAATTAATATGTACATTTAGAACGAGTGGACTGGGGACTTACCATTATATGTTACATATCCGGGGGCTCTTGCAGCTGTCACCCTGGCCCTTCTCTGCTTTCTCTTTTTCTCTAAGGTATGGTTTTCTTTATTAAAGCTCAGATAAGCTGCCCCCAGGTCAAGTACTCATGAATGTCACAGTCTCCAACCGGGGGACAGGCAGGCAGGTGAGTTGGGGCAGAGGCCTTCCACATGCCCCAAAAGTGGGGTAGAGGAGGGAGCAGGATAAT
>NW_028051971.1:0-402 GCF_054177405.1 Leptonychotes weddellii
CTCCCCTTCAGGGAGTGTGCAGATGGAAGCCTGAGGGCACAGCTGAGGAGGATCCTGCCCCGAGGCCTCCCCTCCCACCTTAGTCTGCACAGCTGCCCGCCAGACCTGCCCACGCCACACGGGGGTCCAGCGCGGAGCCTCGCTGCCTGGTTCCGTGTGTGCCCTCACCGTTTACTAACTGGGGGGACTCGGGCAAATCATTTCACTCTTCGCGGCCTCAGTCTGCCCATGTGCAGAAGGGGAGAGTCTCGGCCCCTGCCTCAGTGGGTCGCTGAGGAGTAAGGAAGTGATGATCCACAAAAGGCTCAAGGAACCTCCCGGCACGCGGGCGCTCTAGGTGAGAGTTAGTCCCTCCTGGGGAGTGGCTTCCAGGGCGGGTTAAAGGGTGACAGAGACCAGCAG
>NW_028051972.1:0-402 GCF_054177405.1 Leptonychotes weddellii
ACCTGGGTGGCTCAGTCGTTAAGCGTCTGCCTTCGGCTCAGGTCATGATCCCGGAGTCCTGGGATCGAGCCCCGCATCAGGCTCCCTGCTCCGCGGGAAGCCTGCTTCTCCCTCTGCCTCTCCCACTCCGCCTGCTTGTGTTCCCTCTCTCGCTGTGTCTCTCTCTGTCAAAATAAATAAATAAAATCTTTAAAAAAAAAAAAAAAAGTTATTATTGATAGGTATGTACTTATTGTCATTTGTTAGTTGTGTTACAGTTGTTTTTGAGTTCTCTGTTCCTTTTTTCTCCTCCTCTCTTCCCTTGCTTTTTGATGGCTTTCTTTACTGTTATGCTTGGATTCCTTTCTTTTTATTTTTTGTGTATCTATTATAGTTTTTGATTTGTGGTTATCATTATGTTCA
>NW_028051973.1:0-402 GCF_054177405.1 Leptonychotes weddellii
ATATATATTTTTAATTCTGCCATGATTTTTGTTCAATGTCCTGATCTCCCATATGTTTTCTCAATGAATAATAGAACATCTTAGGAGGAGTTATGTCTAGATCACAATGGTAAAAAAGTTTCATTTCGCAATGTCAAGTTTTATTAATTGGTAGAGGATGCCTGGATAGCTAGTTGAGGATCTGTAATGTGGGTAGAAGGTGAGAGTGTGCTAGAAAAGGATAGTAGTGTCTGCTGAACACAGTACAGGGCCATGTAGGTGAGGCGTGTGGCAGCATTGGAGAGCATGGTTTTTGCCATCTCTGGTGTGGGTGGATTATACTAGCTCTGTGCAAGGAAATTTAAAATTAAAATTACATAGAATTTACTTATTGAAAGGAACCGCAAAGGGTATCTAGTCTGC
>NW_028051974.1:0-402 GCF_054177405.1 Leptonychotes weddellii
GCAAATTTTATTAAGTAGATATTGGTTTATTGTCTTATCACTAAAACATGCCTTTATTCTTATATTTATGTATATTATGTATTAAGCATAATTAATATCCTGTTTTTATAACAAAATTTGAAATAAAAAGAATTATGATTTAATTCCTGACTTTACATGAGATACAGCCCCTAAAGTAATTATACTTCTAATGCAGTAACGATACTTATCACTGTCAACTCACTTTCTATGATTTATGTATTTATAAGATTTTACATTTTTGTAACCGGTAATTTTTCCATTTAATTATAATTAAAACCCTACTATGGTAGTTACAGACTTTAGGTATTCCTGAAAATTTTACTTCTAAAATTGTTCTATTACTGTTATCATTCCTACTTTAAATTCACATGAAAAGCAAAA
>NW_028051975.1:0-402 GCF_054177405.1 Leptonychotes weddellii
AAAAAAAAAAAATGAAAACTCTGTATAAGAAAAGACATCATGAAAAAGACGTAAGACAATGAAAACCCCGGGGGGGTGGGGCGTGTTAGAAAGGTCACATGAGAGAGGACGAAGGAAGATCCTTAGTAAGGAAAGAACTCCCCCAAGAGTCCGGCTCAACTCTTGGCAGGCGTGCTGCCCCAGCTTGTCTCCTGCAGAGAGACGCTCTCAGCAGCACCTTTCTCGTGGGTGTGAGGACAACACGAGAGGCTGTTTGTGAAGCACTTTACCCAGAGTCTGAGCAAAGCAAGGAAATCATCAGACAGGCAAGGCGAGAGCATGTTCCAGCAAGGTCACTGGCTGCACCACCACCCGCAAAGACAGGAGGAAAACACTGGAAAACCTTATCAGTGTGTTTCAGTA
>NW_028051976.1:0-402 GCF_054177405.1 Leptonychotes weddellii
ACAAGAAGGGAAACAGTAGAAATGATTTACAGTCGGATACACTGGAGTGATACTTAGTCTAATCTGTAGCCTATAGGAGGAGGCGCTTGTGCGTTGGTGGGCGAAGGGCCTGTGAAAATCCACTCCAGCATACGAGCGGTGAGAACATGGGCAAACCCTGTCCAAATAAATGGTTTCGGGACCGTGCAAATTAACCCAAGCCTGGCAACAACCGGAAGAGCGTTCCGTCAGGAAAGACGGCTCCATCCCAGTAGGGACAGTGAGCTTTGGGCCGTTGTGACCAGCACTGTTCCCACCGCCCTCTCCTCAGCTCCGTGGTGGCCCTGAAACCAAGGACCTCACGGGCACAGTAGCTCCGAACACCAGCGACCTGTCAGCCGCGGGAGGGGACTAAACTGATTG
>NW_028051977.1:0-8944 GCF_054177405.1 Leptonychotes weddellii
GAGGCTTTGAGAGCTTTGTAGTGTATGTTTTGGGGAGATAAGAACAAATCCCTGTAAAAAAGAAAGGGGTCACTACTATGACAGATTCTGTTTAGATGCAGGACCTCTGAAAAGTCTTCTTTACAAATGCAAGGAGGAAATTGTTTCTTATCCTCCACGAATTCCTCACCTGGGGCAGCATCACCCATTTCTTGTGTCTGCCTTTAAAAGGCACACTGCCTGTGTTGATGCTGTTCCTAACGCATTTCCTTTATTGTGGAATGTGTTGTATATACAGCAGTGTATACAATTCTATGTATAGTTTAAGCAAAACTCTGTATAAACCACCCTCTGGATCAAGAGAGAGCACGGCTGGTGTTTGAAAACCTGCCACCTCCATCCCCATCCTTTTTCCACAGGTGACCACTATTTTGGCTTTTGTATCATCCTTCCATGATAATGGATCCTCAAAGGACAGATTTTTCAATGTTTCATGTTTGTGTACTTTATATAAATGCTATCATATTGTATACAGTTTTCTGTTGGTTGCTTTCTCACGTGCTAATAGGCTGTGAGGTTCATCCATGTCAATAGTAGGTCATTCACTTTTACTGCCATGTGTTCTTTCATTGACTAAACTACCAGTTTACTTATCCGATCATTTGATGGCTAATTTGGGTTTTTCTAAATTTTATACTGAAATAAACAACGGCCCCGTTGTAAACATTCTTTTGCCTGTCTGCTGGTGCATATGGGTAAGAGTCTCTCTAGGAGGGTGCATTAGTTATCTACTGCCAGATAACCAATCACCCCAAGCTTTTTGGCTTAAAACATCTTTATTATCTCATGGTTTCTGGGATCAGGAATTCAAGAGCAGCTTAGCTGAGTGGTTCTGGCTCAGAGACTCTCATGAGGTTGCAGTCAGCCTGCTGGCTACCGTCATCTGAAGGCCTGATTGGGGTGGGTGCTTCCCGGCTCACTCCCAGGGCTGAGGCAGGAAGCTTCATCACTGCTGTGGGAGCCTCTCCACAGCACCAGGGAGCCGGGAGGGAGCCCGGCTGATGCTACAGGGCATGTTGTTACTGCTCGTTCTCTGTCATGCTGTCTTCTCTCTCTGTCTGCCAAGTTATCTTTGTGTGCTGGACATTACTTTCAAAACTTACCTGCAGAAATAATTTGAGGCCTAGGGTGATACTGTCTTTTGCCAAAGTTGACTTTTTGTGTCTTTTGGCCAGATAACCTGTCATCAACTGTTCATGATCGCCTTAATACAACTTCAGAATGTGTGATAATTTGGGCCATCCAGATGGCTTGAAGACAGGATGGACCCCACTGGGGTCCCAGTTCACAAAGATGGGTAGTTCACAAGGAGCCCCGTTCCTGGTGTGCCCTGAGCAAGTGCTTCTCCTTGCTGGCCACAGAGCCTGTCAAAGACATGGTTCAACCTCTCAGCCATCTGTCCACAGTGGGCAGTAATCCCTGGGCTGCAGTGGCCCCAGATAGTGGGCTCACATGCTTGGATTTTCTTTATTTCCTGGATCTTGGCCTGGTAATTCCTCATTATTTTGTTAGATGTCTAATGTTTCGAGTAAATGCTTTCATTTCGTTTGATTTTATTAGTTTTTAGTGGATGGGTTGATCAGAGTTACTTAGTCCATGGTCCCCAGGGATGGAAACCTTCTCTCCCTCATTCTTCATGTATATTTTTATAGATGTATGATTCTGTGAATGACAGTGTCCTTCAGTCCACAGAAGGTGTTTCTCTTTTTCTTTATTTAGGGAAGATTTTAGTTTTTTATTTATTTGAGAGAGAGACAGAGAGAGAGAGAGAGAGAAGGAGAGAACGAGTTGGGGGAGGGGCAGAGGGGGAGAGAGAATCTCAAGCAGACTCCTTGCTGAGCACAGAACCCGAGGTGGGGCTTGATCTCATGACCCTGAGATCGTAATTGGAGCAGAAACCAAGAATTGCACACTTAACCAACTGTGCCACCCGGGTTCCCTGGAAGGTGTTTTTCTATTGTCTTTTAACTTCGTGGTTGCTGATGAGAAATCAGTTATCATAATTTACTTATTTGAAAGTAATATTTTATCTTTTCTGGCTATTTAAAATGCATTTTCTTTAACCCCAGTGTACTGTGGTTTAAGTGATACACCCAAGGAACTGATAGATTGAACTCTCTGGAGTCTGGTGTGGTAACTTTCAACAGCCATTGTGTCTTCAGAGGATGCCTCTCTTACACTTTCTGTGTTTTCTGCCTCGGAGTCGATGTGGGTTGGCCTTCCTCACTGACGCTAACCTCCGGGAGTCCTCCTCTCTGTCCCGAATTTCTCTCTTTTATCTTTGTGTTGTCCTTTAGGTACTTTGTACACATGGATCTTTTGGCTAATTTTTCTGCTGTGTATAAGACACTATCAAACCAATTCATTGAGTCTTAAATTTAAATTATTTAATATCTCATTTCTAAAAATTCTCCCCGGTTCTTTTTCAAATCATGTGTGTCGTTCTTTAGAGTTTCTTGGTCCTGCATGGACTTTCAGGCTTGCTTTTATTGAAATATTGTCCTTCTGCATCTGCGATGCCCGTGTTGGAAAACTGTTTCTGTTTCCTGTTATTTTAGTTTATTTTTTAAAAAGATTTTATTTATTTATTTCACAGAGAGAGACACAGTGAGAGAGGGAACACAAGCAGGGGGAGTGGGAAAGGGAGAAGCAGGCTTCCCGCCGAGCGGGGAGCCCGATGCGGGGCTCGATCCCAGGACCCCGGGATCATGACCTGAGCAGAAGACAGACGCTTAACGCTTAACGACTGAGCTACCCAGGTGCCCTGTTTCCTGTTATTTTAGTTGTTTTCTCTCAGTTGAGAGAGTAATCTCCTCTTTAGTTTACTTTAGTCTGTCAGTGACTCCTTTTATATGGATTTTAGTTGAGGAAGTTCATCCAGGGCTGAGGTAAAGGTGAGATTCTTGGGAGGGGGTTGCTGTGTTCATCTTCTGCATGCTGCTCCCCCAAAGACACTCCGAATTCAGTTAGTAATGTGAGATTTGGGGGCCCACCCAGATAGTGTAATTTTGTGAGCAAGCTGGTTTGTGATCTGAATTCTTAATTGCATCTGTGAAGATGCAAATTTAACATCCTTTTGTTTTTGAAGGAAAATCTTAATCCATACACATCTGAGTTGCCAAGAGGTATTGGATTAATGCCATGACATTTTAGAGTTAAGTTCGTTACAATGTTGATGCTGTTGTGTGTGAGGACTCGCTGACAAGAACATATTCCTTTATAGATGTCTGATTTTGTGATGATTGTTTTCAGGCTTGATTATATGCTATGTTATATATCACTGTAACCGTGATGTAAACGGAATTATTGTGTCCTCCCGAAATTCCTATGTTGAAACCTAATCCCCAGTGTGGGTGTTAGGAGGTGGGGCTTTGGGTAGGTGAATCAGTCATGAATGGGATTATTGTCCTTGTAAAAGGGACCCTGGAGAGCTCGGTGTCCTTGCTGCCACGTGAGGACACTCGAGAAGGACCATGGACCAGGAGGGCCCTCGCCAGAACCCAAGCACAGTGGTACCCTCATCCCAGACTCCCAGCCTCCAGAAGTGTGAGAAATATGCGTCTGTTGTTGACTCCACTCAGTCTGGGTGTCTTTGTGGACTTAGACACTACGTATGCTGAATTCTGATTTCCTACAGGAGCCAGTATTCAGGTAGGAGAATATGTTGCTCCTAAAATTGACTTTAAAATCCTTTTCAGTGTATGTATAATGAAAAGTATTTAATCTCTCCCCCAAACATTTCCTTGTAAAATCAGCATGTGTTTTATCTGTGAGCTGATGAGGAAGGAAGCTCGGAAGCACGGGCCAACATGCCCGAACATGCTTGGTACATGCTCCTCTTTCCTCTGACCTGCGGGTTGAGACATTTTCTAATAGACCCTGTAAGACCCTTGATTTGGTAGGGAAACTGTCATAGTTTATTTGAAATGTTTTGGATACATGGCCGAAATACTGAGACTTTGAGGCGTTTCTCTTCTCAGATCTCTTCATGTTTGTTAGCGTTTTCCGTGAGGGAGGCAGTGTGGTCCTTCCTGTTCACCGGTGGGGAGTGGGGAGTGTGGAGGGCCGATGGGGTTCCCATGTGTCCTCGATTCTCTGGAATTATCCGTGCACCTTCAGTGATGTACATAGATGGGTGCTGTTTGCATGGGAAGTTCATCACGGAGAGACATTTAAATTTCATTTTCTTCACTACTTTTTAGATCAATGAAGTATGAAATCGGAATCCAGACTTTGGTGAATAAAGCTCTGACAAATATTTTGGTTGATTTCTGCTGGTACCAATAAGCTAGCACTTGTTGGAATGTATATTCTGCAATTACTGAGCCATTGAGCAGTTAAAATTAATTTTCTCCAGCAAATAATCTTCTAATTGTGCCACCAGCAAATGAAATTTGCAGTGAAACCTGATGACGTATTAGCCGTCCTGGGGCTCTTCTCATAATAATGGCTGCAAAACAGTCCATTGAAAAGACAAACACCAGCAAGTCTATATAGAATCCAATCATTATTCAAATCCTGCATTTTCTGGAATGAATTAATTTGAGATGAGGAACATAAGTTTCTCTTCTATAAAACAAAATATTATAGGCTAGTAATTGCTTTTCAAAAAAAATGTGCAGTAAAACCTAGAATTCATGATTTCTTTTGTGGAGAAAGCTATATTCACAAAAGAATGTAAATCAGGACATTGTGTGTGTGTGTGTGTGTGCACATGCGTGCGTGTTCACACGTTTGGGGGAGACCCCAAAGAATTTGGATTGTACCAGGAATTTTTCCGGTTTGCCTTATGAGTTTGTTGTTGATTTATGAAATGAAAGAGCTTTAAATCACTCCATCATAGTTTGCCTGCACCCAAACTTTACTTCTGTCTCCTTGCCACCATTTTGTATCCTGAGGAGAGTGGGTATCAGAAGGAGGCAGCCAGAGTATCAGGAATGTGGTCTCAGGGACAGAAGGCCTGGGTTGAACTGAATCCTGGCTTTTCCTATCTCAGTAGCATTTAGCCAATTAAATGACCTTGCTGAAGATCCATGTCCTCACCAATAAAATGGGGTTAGTTCATATCCAATGTGGTGCTGTAAGAACTTTAAAATGCCTGGCTTGATTCGAACGGGAAGCTTCTTCCTTTCCTTTGTTCTCTGGAAGCAGCTCGGAATGACATTGCTCGTTAACATCCAGTCTCTGCTCAAATGCCTACTCCCCTCTCTCCCCCTCAAGGAAACCCACACCCCACCAAGCCCTTCTCCAAGCACTGGCCTGAAGACTCCAGTTCACTGCATCTCTGAGGAATTACTTGTTCTCTCTCTCTCTTGTATTTGTGTGTTCTTTGGAATGCAGCATTGAAACAATAAATAGCATTTTGTGTTTTTGTAGGATCATTTTATGCCTTAGTTTTTCTGCCTTTATTTTTACTTTTTAAAAAAAGATTTATTTATTTTAGAGACAGACAGAGAGAGAGTATGAGCGGGAGGGGCAGGGGCAGAGAGAATCCCAAGCAGAATCTGTGCCGAGCATGGAGCCCTACGTGGGGCTTGATCCCATGACCCTGAGATCATGACCCAAGCCAAAACCAGTTGTTGGATGCCCAACCAACTGTGCCACCCAGGTGCCTCATGCATTTGTTTTTACTTTTTTTTCCCACTTAATGATAGAATAAGTTGTCTCATCTGGGGATTACTGTTCATAATCAAACATGGAATTTGGGGGGTTAAAACTGGAAGAAGAGCTCATACAAGGGCCACAAGCAGAGGTGGTGAGCCAGAGATCTGAGTGCACCATGTTTAGTTTGGGTCACACAGTTTTCAAAGATGTGAATTGGCTGGGACATTTTATAACAAGGAGGTTCATGTAATAGTATGACATTTGAGTTTTATTGAAAAAAGAAATAGAAGATTTGAATTGTTCAAAAGGACGGAGTTTTTAGTTGCCTGCATTTCCATGTGAGACCAGTGCCCTGGAGAAATGAGCGCTGCTCACCTCAGGCGGGAAGTGGGCTCAAGCTTGCCACAGTCCCCACCATTCCCTAATGATGCCCTGGGCAAGCATCGTCATTACTTGCCTGGCCCCTGTAGGCATCTGGCTTGTGACTCCTGACTCTACTGAATACTTCTTAATTCCTTTTTCCTTCCAGCTGCCAACTCCTAGTCAATCCTTCTCTGAATATTGCTAAAACTGTCAACAACAACAACAATCTCAGATACATATATTTTTTTTAAATCAGGAAGAAACTTTAAGAGATATAAAATTAAGGTATTTATTATCATGAAAAAAATATCTGTTCTATTTTTAAGGCATATGGAGGGCTCTCCAAAAGCCCCCAAGTGTCCAAAGTTGTACTAGTGGGGCTCACATATGTGTTATTCTGGTGACATTTCTCGGTGTTCAGTTTTGGCAGAATGGAGACAGTGATGTAATCCTGTGTGACAGGAGAGGATGGTGCAGGTGATGAGGAGCTGGATGGGGAGGGACTCTGCTCTGACTGTGGCCAGTTTGCAGGACTCTGAGTGAGCTCACTCCTGGGTCCTCTGATGACCTGGTAAATAAGGAGGTTGAATTAGATGACTGATACAGTCCCTTTTGGATTAATAAGGTTATAGGAGGGAAAGAGTGTCACTCAGGAGGCAGTTTCCCATGGCCGTTGCCAATGGCAGCCACAGGGGCATTGCCCTGCGGTGACCTTGACGTTGACCGTGCCATTGGGTGTCCATGTCCCATGTGCTGCTCTTGACTCTAGTTTAAGTTGTTGTGGAGTCGCTTATGGGAATGCCAAAAAGGAGTCCTCTCTGAAGAGGCTCTGATCTTCCACCTCAATGTTTACCTTCTAATTAGGTTTTTCTTTCTTCTTTTGCAGTTATATTCATATAGCTCCCAGAAAACCCGCAAAGATGAGAAGGTTGAAGGAAGTAAGTGTTCACTGCTAATTACTAAAGATGGGATAAATTGGGTGATCCGGGGAAACTTCAAATGTCAGTATTGAATGATGTCGCTTTTACAAAATCAGCGTTCTGTAGGCAATGCCTATAGACATATGGGCATTGAAGCCCGAATCCACTGTGCAAGCTTGTCATACTTGTCAAAGCACTCAAGCAACTAACATGGTGGGAGTCAGTAAAAATACTCTAAGACCATGGTTAGGAAGATCGTCATCTTCGAGACACACTGTGCAATTATTTATCGAAACTTTTCGCTTTTTGTTTTTGGGGATTTGGACAGACGGGTGTCAGGAAAAGCTATTTTAAGTTATATAATGTTGAAGCTAATTATAATGCTAAATTTAAAGATTTGCCCCAAGTTCTCAACATTTTTGTGCTTGACAGACATTTGAGAGGTCTAGAGAGTGGAGCCTTCCATCACTCTGTTCACATCACCTGATTCTTAGTAAAAAAAAAAAAAAAATCCATTTAATAAGTATAAAAGGGATCCATCTTTTAAAATAAGCAACAAATTGCTAGGTTTTAAGCAAGATATCCTGTTGATATTTAGAATGTAACATGATTTTTACTTTTTTTTTTTTTAAATGGACTTGTCATTTTGTTTGGTATTTCAAAGGTGAGATTTTTGAGAGTATTTACTTCTCTAAGTGGTAGTTTTGGTATTCTTATGTTTTCTCCTCTGTGAGCTGGCATGACGACTGAATGGTGAGAGATGAATAATGTGCCAGAAAGACATCAGTGCTGGTCCTCTTCCTCCACAGTTTAAAGAAACAGGGCTTCTGTGTGCCCTTGAACATGCAGCCCGAGTTCCAGTAAAGGACAGCCTAGGAGCTCCAGCACGGGGCTCAAGCATGAGCCTGCAGAAGCATTTAGCTGTTTGCTTAGGGTCTGCATTTCAAGGCAGCGTGATGAATCAAGTTGTATTTATTACGTACCCCCCCCGCAGACTGTAACTTGCCAGGGGCAGTGGGCAAGTCTCCAACAAGAAACAGTTCCAGCCATGACTGAATTTCAGGGCCACCAAATAGAGAGAGTGGAGATGGTGTGTGATTATTCTTTTTTTTTTTTTTTTAAAGATTATTTATTTGAGAGAGCGAGAATGAGAGAGAGAGAGCATGAGAGGAGGGAGGGTCAGAGGGAGAAGCAGGCTCCTCGCTGAGCGGGGAGCCTGATGCCGGACTCGATCCAGGGACTCCAGGATCATGACCTGAGCCGAAGGCAGTCGCTTAACCAACTGAGCCACCCAGGCGCCCAGCGTGTGATTATTCTTAACACCTGGGTACCTGTTCCCTCTCTGCAGTTGGGCAGGGAGTGGGAGTGAGCAATGATTCTGAAAAGTTGCCCTTAAGCTTCAGTCTATGTGTACCCTTTGTACATTTTGGTGACTTAAAAAATACAATATGATTATCATTAGCAGTTAGCATTTTAGGACAGGCAGGAAACATGCAGATTATGTTGTCAAACCCCTTCGTTTTCTAGTCGAGGAGGCTTTGATCAGAGAGGTTAGGTGACTTGCTGGGTGTGAAGTCAGCACGCTAGAGTGGGGACCGCCATGCACTCACACTGACCGGGCTGTAGTCACCCCCGAGAGTTTTGTAATTTTTCTTATGGAGTTATGCTTTTCATCTAAAAAATCTGTTTGTACAAGGAGTCCTTATCGAGAAGGATGTCAAAAAGCTGTGCAGAAAAGCTCAATGAAGAAAATGGGTGTCGTTCACAACCTTATCCCCCGGTCAGCGCTCTTTGACTTTGTCCCGTCTGTTTCCAGGTGCTGTTCTGTGCTCTAGCAGCAAGCATGTATATGTGGAAACACATGCGTGTACAAGACATGTGTACGTATGTGTGTATGTGTTTGCAGAAATGGGGTCCATCAATACAGACTGTTTTCCAATCTGTTTTTTATTTACTGTATGTTGTGACCGCTTTCTCCTATGGTGACTGATCTTCTGCAACATGTTTTTAATGGCTGC
>NW_028051978.1:0-402 GCF_054177405.1 Leptonychotes weddellii
AAAAAAAAAAAAAAAAGAACGTTAGTAATTGTGTGGGGTTTGCCTGACAATCTGGAAACTTGGGGGCCATAGAAACATTTTTATCACTTCATGAAATATTTGCTGCATACTCTGAGAGTATGCAGAGGATTAGGCCAAGGCTTTTTTTTTTTTAAGATTTTATTTATTTATTTGACAGAGAGAGAGAACAAGCGGGAAGAGTGGCAGGCAGAGGGAGAGGGAGAAGCAGACTCCCTGCTGAGCAAGGAGCCCGATTCATTTTGGGGCTGAATCCCAGGACCCTGAGATCATGACCTGAGTCAAAGGCAGATGCTTAGCCAACTGAGCCACCCAGATGCCCTATAAGCCAAGGCTTTCAAAAGTCAAAGTGAAACTAGCCTGTAGTGCTTAGAAGACAATATA
>NW_028051979.1:0-402 GCF_054177405.1 Leptonychotes weddellii
GGGCGCCTGGGTGGCTCAGTTGTTAAGCGGCTGCCTTCGGCTCAGGTCATGATCCCAGGGGCCTGGGATCGAGCCCCGCATCGGGCTCCCTGCTCGGCGGGAAGCCTGCTTCTCCCTCTCCCACTCCCCCTGCTTGTGTTCCCTCTCTCACTGTGTCTCTCTCTGTCCAATAAATAAATAAAATATTAAAAAAAAAAAATTAAAAAAAAAAAAAAAAGAAGAATGAACAGCCAATAGAAAAATCAGCAAATACCATCAATAGGTAGTTCACAGAAAATGATATACAAATAGCTAATAAATATATGAAAAGAACCTTAATGTCACACATAATTAATATATGCAAATCAAAAATAAGGGGACTCATTTTCTCAACTACAAAACTGAAATTTTTCAAATACTTAA
>NW_028051980.1:0-402 GCF_054177405.1 Leptonychotes weddellii
AGGGGTCAGTGGACTTACTCTGTAAAAGGCCAGAGAGTAAATATTTTAGGCATTGTGGGCCAGACAGCCTTGGGTGCAACTACTCCACTCTGCCCTTCTAGTTCAAAAGCAGCCACAGATGATACGTAAAAGAGTGGCTGGGTGCCAATAAAACTTTATTTACAAAACCAAACAGCCCGCCAGATTTAGCCCACAGGCTAAATTGTAATTGACCAACCGCCAGTGTAAGTGATAACTGCAACAAATAGTCTTGCACATATTTTGGGCATATGTTTGAGTTTATAGGGTAAGTTCCTAGAATTATCAAAAGGCATACTCGTTTTTAGTTTCACGGAGTATTGCCAGATTGCCTTCCAAAGAGAACCACCTCCATGTAAACTGCTCCAAGAAGGGTGAAGTGTG
>NW_028051981.1:0-402 GCF_054177405.1 Leptonychotes weddellii
GCAAATTTTATTAAGTAGATATTGGTTTATTGTCTTATCACTAAAACATGCCTTTATTCTTATATTTATGTATATTATGTATTAAGCATAATTAATATCCTGTTTTTATAACAAAATTTGAAATAAAAAGAATTATGATTTAATTCCTGACTTTACATGAGATACAGCCCCTAAAGTAATTATACTTCTAATGCAGTAATGATACTTATCACTGTCAACTCACTTTCTATGATTTATGTATTTATAAGATTTTACATTTTTGTAACCAGTAATTTTTCCATTTAATTATAATTAAAACCCTACTATGGTAGTTACAGACTTTAGGTATTCCTGAAAATTTTACTTCTAAAATTGTTCTATTACTGTTATCATTCCTACTTTAAATTCACATGAAAAGCAAAA
>NW_028051982.1:0-402 GCF_054177405.1 Leptonychotes weddellii
ACCTTGATCCCAAAACAAGACAAAGACCCCATCAAAAGGGAGAATTGCAGACCAATATCCCTGATGAACATGGTTACAAAAATTCTCACCAAAATACTAGCCAATAGGATCCAATAGTACATTTAAGGATTATTCACCACGACCAAGTGGGATTTATGCCTGGGCTGCAAGGTTGGTTCAACATCCGCAAATCAATCAAGGGGATACAATACATTAATAAAAGAAAGAACAAGAATCATATGATCCTCTCACTAGATGCAGAAAAAGCATTTGACAAAGTACAGCATCCTTTCTTGATCAAAACTCTTCACAGTGTAGGGATCGAGGGTACATACCTCAATATCATAAAAGCCATCTATGAAAAACCCACAGCGAATATCATTCTCAATGGGGAAAAACTGA
>NW_028051983.1:0-402 GCF_054177405.1 Leptonychotes weddellii
ACCACCATGTGATACAGGTTATAGAATAATTTGTTGCAATTGGGCTTTAAGAGAAAAAGACAACGTGATACATGTATTTTTAAAAAATACTGAGGTGAACTACAGAAAAATGGTTGAATTTACTTACCTACAAGTCAGGCAGTTTACTGAAGTTCTGAAAACATTGGAAAATGTTCCAGAAAGGGCTCAGTATTTTTTTAAAATTATTATGTTAATGACCATACATTACATCATTAGTTTCTGATGTAGTGTTCCATGATTCATTGTTTGCATGTAACACCCAGTGCTCCATGCAGTATGTGTCCTCTTTCATATCCATCAGCAGGCTAGCCCATCCCCCCACCCCTCCCCTCTAGAACCCTCAGTTTGTTTCTCAGAGTCCATAGTCTCTTATGGTTCGTC
>NW_028051984.1:0-402 GCF_054177405.1 Leptonychotes weddellii
ACAGTTGGTGATAGGCTATATTTGAGAATCACTGACCTCAGAGGGCTTCCATCTTCTAACCTTGGGGCTGCCTTTGGGAGACAGATCACTAATTCTGCCTGATGAGTTTGCTTCTCATTCTCCACGAGGCACAGGAATTTTTACGTATGTTTCTTCACGACGCCAAACACTGTCCTCAAAAATCTTTTGTGCTTGGGGCACCTGGGTGGCTCAGTCGTTAAGTGTCTGCCTTCAGCTCAGGTCATGATCACAGGGTCCTGGGATCAAGCCCTGTATTGGGCTCCCTGCTCGGCGGGAAGCCTGCTTCTCCCTCTCCCACTCCCCCTGCTTGTGTTCCCTCTCTCTCTGTCTCTCTCTCTCTCTGTCAAATAAATAAATAAAATCTTTTTTTTTTTTTAAAGA
>NW_028051985.1:0-402 GCF_054177405.1 Leptonychotes weddellii
AATCTCCCCAAATTTACTTATCCCACTCTCCTAAAGACTTGGTTTGTGTCCAGGATTTTGTTTTTGCTAATGTGACAAGACACAATGAACATTCGTTTTCAGTCTTCTGGAAAATCAGTAGGAGTTAGGAGTTTCTCTAGTGAGTGCACGCACGTGCGCGCATGCACCCACACACACAGAATGGAATTGTTGTGTTGTATAATGTTTGTTCAACTTTATGAATTAATGCTTTCTAAAGGTGAATCACACATCCTCCAGAAGTATACAAATTTATCGATTTCCAGATTTTTGCCAGCATTGAGTATAGTCAGGATTCTTGATCTTTTCATTGTTATTTTCTTTTGTGTTTTAAGCAATTTGGAGGTATAAAATGCTCTCTTATTGGGGTATTAAATTGCAGAT
>NW_028051986.1:0-402 GCF_054177405.1 Leptonychotes weddellii
CATGGCACCACCCAGGGCAGGGACGAGGGAGGCACGGGAGGGGCTCACCCACACCAACACTGCTGGATGCACCAGACGCTGACAGAGGGGGGCCAGGACCGGGACCTTCAAGGACCATGACGGGCATGGTGGGCAGAAGCCTGAGGGCTGCCCTTCACCACCTGTGCTGGGAGCCGGGGGCTGCACCAGCTTGAGCCACGGCCGGACCAATGCCAACATGGACAGATGGGTCTGAGGTGAGGACACAGAAAGGGGCTGGCTCAGCACAGGGGAGGAGGAGGACACCAGGTGGACTGAGGGTCCTGTCCAGGCCAAGGGAGCCGGCTCAAGCCCCAGGGCAGGGTCAGAGGTGTTGGCCATGAGGCCCTGGGCTGCACCAGATGAGCAGCAGATGAGTGGAGC
>NW_028051987.1:0-402 GCF_054177405.1 Leptonychotes weddellii
GCAAAAAAATTTTATTAGCAGATGCTGATGCATGAATTTCCCCTTGATATGCACTGTTTTGTGGATAGATGTGCATTTTTTCTGGAGAGCAGATTTGTAGCTTTTGTTAAATTATCAAAGGAGTCTAACTTTTAAAAGGTTAAGAATTTACAGTAATACACAACGGGAGGGAAGGCATGTTGGCACAGTTTCAAGGAGGAGCAAGTGATGATACAAAAGAGAGGGACTGGGGCACCTGGGTGGCTCAGTCGTTAAACGTCTGCCTTCGGCTCAGGTCATGATCCTGGGGTCCTGGGATCGAGCCCCGCATCGGGATCCCTGCTCCGCGGGAAGCCTGCTTCTCCCTCTCCCACTCCCCCTGCTTGTATTCCTGCTCTCACTGTGTCTCTCTCTGTCAAATAA
>NW_028051988.1:0-8943 GCF_054177405.1 Leptonychotes weddellii
GACTTATACAATTCTTCCTTTTGTTTTCCTCTATTTGTAAAAAGTTCTTGCTTCCTCCAGGACATCTGTGTCTCCTCCCTACTCGAGGAGGAAACTCTTGCCCTCCACCCACACTCAGGGCTGCAAGGGGTAGGTTCACAGCAGGACAACTGGTTTAGTCATGCAATTCGAAATTACTAGGTACTCAAATTAAACTTAGACCAGTGAAATACAAAATGTGCTCTTGTGTTTGGCATTATATAAACTTCTATTATCATAGAATTTAGATTCTTGTAGAATGCCATAAGCCACAAAAAAGTGGAGAACTAAAATCCAAGACCAACTTGGCCTGTCTGAGGTGATAATGTGACACTAATAAAGCCCACCAGTCCAGCAAGGAGTGTCCAGCAGGGTTCTCCAGGGATGAGATCACACATGGTTTCACCTAGTAGCATGCATGCAAATGCTGTTCACACTGACCCTGAACTGGATATATATTTATTTCAAAACCAAGAGCCCTCAAATAGACTATCCACATGGCAAGCCTGTGATTTCCAATCCTGGAGTATGAGATGGCTCCTTTTCAAATATTTGTGAGAACATAAATTTTCAGTTTGCTTTCCCAAGTGAATCATAACAATTCTTGATGGGAGGATTCATCCAAAGACATGAAAATATCCCAAGTCATTATTAATTAAAAGGAAATGTACTAAGACATATATCACTTTGGCTAGAAAGAAGGAGCATTCCAAGTCTGAAATATAACAGAGCCTGCCAACTCTCATTGGAAAGGGGGATTAATTTGAGCCAGAAAGGCCCTATCAGAGAAGTATCTAGCAGTTCTGAGCTTTGTCAGACTTCAAAGAATTGGTGTGGAAGAGCAAGAATTAAGATGATAATGCTCTCAGAGAGATTTTCTGAGACCAGCCCTATCAGGAAGACAGTGAGACTCATCCCAACAAGAGAATTCCAGAATGTGGAGGAGCAACACACCCATGAGACTTAGCAAACGGGCACAGTAAGTAAGCACTAAGAAATGGACACAATATTTTGGTCAATCCTTATCAAGGATCTGTTGGATGATATGTGCTATGTTGTGTTGACAAACAAAGGCTAGACTAAAGACCGAGGCAAACATATGCTAACTCAAACCCTCTCCAGAAGTTGGAAACAACTTAAGTATTAATTGATGGATGAGTGGTTAAACAAACTGTGGTATATACATACAATGGAATAATATTCAGCCTTAAAAAGGAAGGAGATTCTGACACACGCTACAACATAGATGAAACTTGAGGACATTGTGCTGAGGAAAAAAAACAGTCAAAAAAATGACAAACACTATGTGATTCCACTTATATGAGGTATCTGGAGTAGTCAAATTCATAGAAACCAAAAGTAGAATGGTAGTTGCCAGGGATTACGGGAGGAGGTAATAGAATGTTATGGACTGAATGTGTCCCACCAAAATGTATCTGTTGAAATCCTAACCCCCAATGTGATGGTCTTAAGAGGCAGGGGCTTTGGAAGGTGATTAGGTCATGAGGGTGGAGCCCCCATCAATGGGATTAGTGTCCTTAAAGAAGAGACCTCAGAGAGCTCTCTCCCTTCCTGCTATGTGAAGATACAGTGACAAGACAGCTATCTATAAACCAGAAAGCAGGCTCTCATCAAGCACCGAATCTGCTGGCTTGGACTTCACAGACTTCCAGGACTGTGAGACATCAGTTTTTTGTTTAATCTAACCTACCTAATCTATGGTATTTTTGTATGCAGCGTGAACGGACTAAAACATGGGAGCTGTTGTTTGAGGTGTACAGAGTTTCAGTTTTAGAAGATGAAAGAGCTCTGGAGATTGGTTGCACAGCGGTGTGAATATACATAACACTATCAAACTATATACTTGAAAATGGTTAAAATGGGTACATTTATGTGTATTTTACCATAATTAAAACATTTTAAGACATGTATCAAAGTTCATATTTTATGCAGGTATAGTTTATTGTATATCAATCATACCTCAATTAAACTGTCTTAAAAAAACAAAAAATAATAACTCCAGATGAGGTCACCATTTTGTTTGCATGGTCAGAGAAGACTGCAGTCCACATGGGGTACCTATACTAGATGGGTGCAGGTGGACTAAGGAAATTAACTCTGTGAAGTATTTAATACCAATATTCTGCTAAATATATGGTAATATTAAGAGATGTCATAAGGAATCTCCTATATGTTAGACATACTGTCTTACCTCCATTGTGGAATATCCATCCAATTTTCCCTTGGTATTCGGGATCAATCATCCCAACCAACACTGTTTGTTGATTCAATGGTATGAGAAACCCAAAGTGGCTAGGTGGCAGTCTTAATTTTCAGTTCAATGGAATCATTATTGTGTCTACTGGTAGAAGCATTCTTCCCTCTGGAACTAAGAGCTCTAGGCCAGCAGAGCAGAAAGCTACAAGAACACAAGACAAAAATTTTGCTCTTATTAAGAATAAGAGTAAGTGGTGCCACTCTCATTTCCACCCCTTGATTCCTGGACCCATGAATCCTGGTTATCCAAGAAACAGCACCAGATATTGGGTACTGATTCACAGTTTATATAGCCCACTGGAGAACCTTGCCCCAGCCCTGCAAGGTATTGCCACGGTGCTGGGACCATAACTGAGTCTTCAAAAGTCCATTCCACTATTCCATCAAGGCAGATGCTTTAGGGTGGTGAGGAACATGGGAAGCCCAGTAAACTCCATGAACACGGGCCCATTGCTGGACTTCTTACATTATGAAGTGAGTTCTTTGATCAGAAACAATGCTGTATGAAATACCATGACAGAGGATAAGACATTCTGTAAGTTCTTGGATGATAGTTTTTGCAGAAGCATTGTGTATAGAGAAGACAAATCCATATCCAGAATAAATTTGTATTTCAAGAAAGACAAAATGCTGCAGCTTCCAGGTTGGGAGCAATCCAATGTAATCAGCTTACCACCAGGTAGCTGGCTCATCATCCAGGAAGAGTGCCATTTTGAGAGCTCAGAGATGGTCTCTGATACTTGTGGATTAAGCAGGGGTGACCATAGCCAGATCGACCTTGGTGAGTGGATGCCCATGTTGCTGGCCCAGGCAAATGTCCATCTCTCCCACTATAGTCATTTTGTTTATGAGCACACTAGGGGATAACAAAGGGTAGAAGGGGAAAGAGGCTGACCGCTATCCACAAAACAGATCATTCTATACACTTGATTTTAAAATTGTCCTCTGCTGAGGCTATCCTTCAGTAAGCATTCACATGGAACACAAACATCTTCATAGTTTTTGCCCAGAGAGGTCTATTCACATACCTCTTTCCCAGTTTTGTTGCTAAATTTCCATTATGTCACTTCTAAGACTCTGACCACCAGCCAAATCATTTGCTAGAACCCATGAATCGTGCATGTCTCATCATTGCTCCTTTTTTTTTTTTAAAGATCAACCTATTTATTTATTTATTTATTTATTTATTTATTTATTTATTTGCCAGAAAGAGAGAGAGAGACAGCAGGGGGAGAGGCCAGCAGAGGGAGCGGCTGGCAGAGGGAGAAACAGTCTCCCTGCTGAGCAAGGAGCCGGACACGGGACTCGATCCCAGGACCCTGGGATCATGACCCGAGCTGAAGGCAGATGCCCAACTGACTGAGCCACCCAGGCGTCCCTCATCATTGCTCCTTCTGAGCAGAGTAAATAACCAGGTACGTTGCTTGACATTCTGCCCACTGGGAGGATTTCCCTTCATCACTGTCCTTAAGGGATGTCCCAGAGAGGGACTGTAGTGCTGCAGTTGTTCACTTTTGGGTGTTGACTGTACATGGTGCAGAAGCATCTATAAACCAGGCCTAAGTCTTCTCTTCTTCTGTCAGTTGATTGTAGGGAACTTCCCATGAGGCAATAGGTACAGGCTGGGAGAAGGTAGGATAGCAGTAATAGGTACAATGGCCATTTGAGCCACTTCTTCATGTAACTTACTTATGCCTTCAGGATCTAATCTAATCACTTCCACTTGATGATGGATTGTTGTGCATGCCTAACTTTATGGCTTGGTGAGTTAGATAACAACCAGTTCATATTGGGTAGCAGGTCACATAGTAACTTGGTGGCCCATGGTTAAGTGTTCAATCTCTACTAAGGTCCAGTAGCAGCCCAAGAGCTGTTTCTCAAAAGGAAAATAGTTATCCCCGGAGGAAATTAGAGCCTTTCTCCAAAATCCCAAAGGCCTGTGTGGCAATTCAACTACAAGGACTTTCCAAAGGCTCCAAAGAGCATCCCTATCTGCCACTGGCATTTCAAGCACCATTGGATCTGTGGATCATATGGTCCAATTGGCAGAGCAGCTTACACAGTGGCGTGAACCTGTTGTAAAGCCTTTTCTGGTTCTGGGCCCCATTCAAAACTAGAGAAGCTTTTCAGGTCACATGATAAATGGCCTGAAGTAACACACTCAAATGAGTAATATGTTGCCCTCAAAGAAGCCCACTAGGTATTGTATCTCTTTCTTGGTTGTAGGAGAGGCCAGATGTAACAACTTTTCCTTTACTTTAGAAGGGATATTTCAACATGTCCCATATCATTGAACACCTAGAAATTGCACTGAGGTGGAAGGCCCCTAAATTTTAGTCAGATTTATTTTCCAACACACTGACATCTGACCAATAAATCTAGAAGTTACCACTTCTCACTCAGTAGGTACAATCAGCATAATGTCACGTGATGAACACAGGAGAGCAGCTATTTCTTTGAGATACTAATTTTATTTCCATTTGATGTATAACCACAAGTGGGATTGCTGGATCATATGATAGTCTATTTTTAATTTTTTAAGGAATCTTCATATTGTTTTCCATAATGGCTGTATGAATTTACATTCTCACCAACAGTGTACAAGGCTTCCCTTTTCTCTACATCCTTGACAGAATTTGTTATCTCTTGACACTTTTTTCTCTGTAAGCTGTAGTCTTTATGAAAATGCATATTTAATTTATTTATAGAAAAACTATATTATTTATAACATTAATAATAATAATACATATTCCTATTCAGGGCACTGAGCTTGGTTGATTTATACACATTACTCTTGTATAATAATCGCTTGACTTTTTGCATAATAGCCATCCTAACAAATATGAGCTGGTATTTCATTGTGGTTTTGATTTGCATTTCCCTGATGATTAATTATGTTGAGCATCTTTTCATGTAACTGTTGGCCATTTATATGTCTTCTTTGGAAAAATATCTACTCAGGTCCTTTGCCCATTTTTTAATTGGGTTATTTGAATTTTTGCTATTGATTTGTAAGTGTTCTTTATATATTTTGGATCTTAACTGCTTATTTGATATCTGGTATGCTAATATTTTCTATCATTCTATAGGTTGCTTTTCTTTCTTTTTTTTTTTTTTTGACTGTTTACTTTGCTGTGCAGAAACTCTCTAGTTTGATGTAGTCCTACTTGTTTATTTTTGCTTTTGTTGCTTGTGCTTTTGGTGTTGAATCTAAAAAATCATCACCAAGACCAACATCATGAAGCTTTTCCAAAACTTCAGAAGTTTCACAGTTTCAGGTCTTGCATTTAGGTCTTTAATCCCTTTTAAGTTGATTTTATGTACAATGTAAGATAAAGGCAAAAAATAAAAGAAACATTGACAAATTTTTTAAAGATTTATTTATTTAGAGAGAGAGAGTGGGAGAAGGCATAGGGAGAGGGAGAGAGAAAGTCAAGCAGACTCTGTGCTGAGTTTGGAGTCTGTGTCGGGGCTCAATCTCATGGCCCTGAGGTCGTATATGAGCTGAAACCAAGAGTCAGATGCTTATCTGACTTTGTCACCCAGGCACCCTGAAACATTAATGAAATTTAAGAAGATACTGATAAATCTGTCATCAAAGTAGATTTTAGCATATCTCTCTCAAATAATATAAATAACACATGCTAAAAGAACATAGTAATATAGATGATTTGAATGTAATTAATGAACTTGATCTAATATATAGACCATATGTAAACTTGACTCCTTAAGACTGGAAAATCAACTTCTCAACAGTCACAAAAACATTCATGTTAAGCAAGCTGCAATAAATTTAAAATTGGTACATAAAGACTACATTCTTTTACAAGAGTACAATTAGGAGTCAATAACAAGAGTAAATAAAAAGATTAAAAATTCTTACATATTTGAAAATTTAAAAACACTCTTCTTAATGAGTCAAAGAAGAAATCATATTGGATATTAAATTACTTAGTTCTGAATAATAATAAAATAATAAATATCAAAACCTGTGGCATGCAATTAAAGTGGAACTGGGAGGGTAATTTATAGCTTTAAATGTTTATCTTGGAAAAGAAGCCTGAAATGTAATGAGATTAGGAAATTCGAAAAAGAACAACAGAATAAACACATAGAAAGGAAAGGGAAAATGAAAATAGGAGTAGAAGTCAACAAAATAGGAAACCAAGATACATTAGAGAGTGTCAGAAATCTTTGGAAAGGCCAATAAAATTACTAAACCTCTGTCAATATTGTTAAGGAAGAAAAAAGAAATGTACAATAAACAATATTACATTACATTACATTAATGTAATATTAATGCCACATAAAATTAATATTACATTAATGTATATCATTTCCTTTTAATCACTGCCATATAATGTTACATTAATATATTACATTAATATGGCAGTGATTAAAAGGAAATGATGTTATGACCAAACTTATGCCAATAAATTTGAAATGTAGACAAAATGGACAAATTCCTAGAACATAAACCTGACTCTAGAAGAAATAGAAAGCCTTAATAGTCCTATCCTTATAACATAACTGAAGTAGTATTTAAAACTCTTCAATAAATAAAACAGCATAGCTTACAGTTGTACAAGTGAATTCTACCAAATTTTCAAGGGACAGACCATTCCAATCTTATAAATCTCTTCTATAAAGTAGAAGAAAAAGAAAAATCTCCTCCTCCCCACCATCCAGTAAACCATATGAGGCCAGAATAATCTTAATGCCAACACCAGTCAAGGATGATAAAAGAAGTATAATAAGAGGGGAAAAAAAGCACTCATGAATTTACACACAAAAATCTTAAATAAAATGTTAGCAAACTAAATCCATTGATTTAAAAAAAAAAGAATATAGGGGAATGACTGTAAAGGGACATGAGAATTTCTGGGGTGACAGAAAGGATCTTACATGTTGACTGTAGTAGTGGTTACATGATTGCATGTATTTATTAAAATTCATTGAACTATATCCTCCAAAAGGTGAATTTTATTGTATATAAATTATACCTTAGTTAACCTTTTTTCTTAAAAAAGGACATTTTATAGAATCCCACACCTATTTCATGATAAAAATTCTTAGTAAATCACATGAATAAAGGGAAAGATTCTTATTCTGATAAAAACTATCTACCACAAATTTACATTAAAAAATCACATCAATCTTACTAAGGAATGTTAGAAGCATTGCCTTCAAAATTAGAAAGAAGACAAAAATGTTCAACATTATGACTTCTATTCAAAATTGCACTGGAAATTTCAGCCAGCATGGTAAGACAACAAAAGTACTGAGAAGTGTAAAAATAGGGGGAAAAAAGAAACAAAATAGATTTGTCCAGATAATATATTTGTCTACACTGAACATCCCAAACAATAGAATTAGAAACAATAATAGAAGTTAGCAAAGCAGGTGGCTAAATGGGCAAGATAAAAGATAAATTTCTATTTTAGGGGTGTCTGGGTGGCTCAGTCGTTAAGCGTCTGCCTTTGGATCAGGTCGTGATCTTAGGGTCCTGGGATCAAGCCCCACATCGGGTTCCCTGCTCAGAGGGAAGGCTGCTTCTCCTTCACCCACTCTCCCTGCTTGTGATCCCTCTCTCACTGTCTCTCTCTGTCAAATAAATAAATAAAATCTCTAAAAAAAAAAGAGAGACAAACTTATATTTTATGCCAACAAGAAACAAAACAATTCTAAAAAGGAAAGCATTTGAGTAGCAATAAAAAATGAGGTACTTAAAGAATGAATCTAACAAAACATGTCTAAGACTTGTCTGTAGAAATTTAAAAATTTTTTATTGGAAAAAAGGAGACTTAAGTAAATGGAGAGATTTTTTTTTTTTTTTTTGTCTGTGTTCAATACCATAAATATGTCAAGTATCTCCAAGTTGACTGATTCCATGCAGTTTCAATCACACTTGCAACTGGTTTGGAATTCAACAAGCTTTTTTTTTTTAATTTTTAAGATTTTATTTATCCATTTGAGAGAGAGAGAGAGAGAGCATGAGAGGGGGAAGGGTCAAAGGGAAAAGCAGGCTCCCTGATGAGCAGGTAGCCCGATGCAGGACTTGATCCCGGGACTCCAGGATCATGACCTGAGCTGAAGGCAATATCTTAACCAACTGAGCTACCCAGGTGCCCTGGAATTCAACAAGCTTAGGGATGAGAAAGAAGAAGAATATGTTGAGATTCTTGCTCTACTAGTTACCAAGACTTATAAAGTTATAGGAATAGACAAATAGATAAATTTATTACTAGGTAAAAAAAAGAAATAAGGTTACATGTATATGGAACTTTGATACATGATATAGGTGGCATCACAAATCAGTGGGAGAAGACAGAACTATTCAACAAATGGTACTGGGAAAACTGATGATTCATATTAAAAAATGTTAAATTGGATCCCTAACCCACTCTACACATAAAATTAATTCTAGATGTATGAAACAAAATGTGAAAGGCAAAACTTGTAAAATGTAAAATAAAATATAGAGATCGTCCTTCTGATCTTGGGGTAAGAAAGAATGTCTTTAGTAAGACAAAACATACTAACTGTAGGAGAAAAGATAGTGTTAAAATAAAAAATTTCTGGGGGGGCGGAGCAAGATGGCGGAGGAGTAGGAGACCTGGATTTCGTCTCCTCTCAGGAATTCAGCTG
>NW_028051989.1:0-402 GCF_054177405.1 Leptonychotes weddellii
AAGTTTTTTTTCAGACCAGTATTTTTTTTATCTCTTAACCTTCTTATATATTCATTCAAATATCTTTATGCTCTTATTAGTCCTTTAGGGAAAGCTATTTTGAAATTTCGATTTAAAAAAAAAATCTATGGGCACAATGCTTATTTTCTGGTTTCTCGGTGAAACAGTTGTCTTCCTCATCGTATTTTCTGTGTTTCCCGAGGGGCCCAAGAGAAGTGAGTCCTTGGGTGTTGAAGGAATAATGGAGGAATTACTGAACGGACCAGCAGGGGTGTTAGGTGTATGACAAGTGTCAAGTACAGTGAGAAATCTTCGGAGAGCTATCTGAACCTTTCAGCTCTAATCCCCAGGTTTGGGGACTACATTAAGATCCACCAAAAAATTGCTAGAACCGATACAGGA
>NW_028051990.1:0-402 GCF_054177405.1 Leptonychotes weddellii
GGGGAACCCTTCCAGAGCCGAGGACGGCACCCTCCTTCCCGGAGCTTTCTCTTTCGGCTTCTTCTTTTTCTTCTTCTTTTTTAAGATTTTATTTATTTATTTGAGAGAGAAAGAATGAGAGGCAGAAAGCATGAGAGGGGGCAGGGTCAGAGGGAGAAGCAGACTCCCTGCTGAGCAGGGAGCCCAATGTGGGACTCGACCCTGGGACTCCAGGATCATGACCTGAGCCGAAGGCAGTCGCTTAAGCAACTGAGCCACCCAGGCGCCCCTCCTTCGGCTTCTTTTGAGTCCAACTCAGCTCTTGGTTTCATGGTCTTCTTCGCCTCCTCCCCCGCCCTCCCTCTGCACACACTTTGCAAAACAGAAGAAAGAAACCACCAATTAAGCCAGATGGCATCTCTA
>NW_028051991.1:0-402 GCF_054177405.1 Leptonychotes weddellii
CTCCCCTTCAGGGAGTGTGCAGATGGAAGCCTGAGGGCACAGCTGAGGAGGATCCTGCCCCGAGGCCTCCCCTCCCACCTTAGTCTGCACAGCTGCCCGCCAGACCTGCCCACGCCACACGGGGGTCCAGCGCGGAGCCTCGCTGCCTGGTTCCGTGTGTGCCCTCACCGTTTACTAACTGGGGGGACTCGGGCAAATCCTTTCACTCTTCGGGGCCTCAGTCTGCCCATGTGCAGAAGGGGAGAGTCTCGGCCCCTGCCTCAGTGGGTCGCTGAGGAGTAAGGAAGTGATGATCCACAAAAGGCTCAAGGAACCTCCCGGCACGCGGGCGCTCTAGGTGAGAGTTAGTCCCTCCTGGGGAGTGGCTTCCAGGGCGGGTTAAAGGGTGACAGAGACCAGCAG
>NW_028051992.1:0-402 GCF_054177405.1 Leptonychotes weddellii
AGGTCAGAGGAGAGGAGATCGATGGGGTGTGTGTGTGTGTTTGGTAGTATATGCATAGAATATTTCAGGGTAGACACCGATTGCCTCCAAGGAAGGGGCACAGGGGCGCCTGGGTGGCTCAGTTGGTTGGGCGACTGCCTTCGGCTCAGGTCATGATCCTGGAGTCCCGGGATCGAGTCCCGCATCGGGCTCCCTGCTCAGCGGGGAGTCTGCTTCTCCCTCTGACCCTCCCCCCTCTCATGTGCTTGCTCTCTCTCATTCTCTCTCTCTCAAATAAATAAATAAAATCTTTAAAAAAAAAAAAAAAGGAAGGGGCACAGAATACCTGAAAACCCTTTTACAGTTCTAAAATATTAAGGGAGGGACGCCTGGGTGGCTCAGTCAGTTAAATGTCTGCCTTCG
>NW_028051993.1:0-402 GCF_054177405.1 Leptonychotes weddellii
CGCCTGAGTGGCTCAGTTGGTTAAGCGACTGCCTTCGGCTCAGGTCATGATCCTGGAGTCCCGGGATCGAGTCCCGCATCGGGCTCCCTGCTCGGCAGGGAGTCTGCTTCTCCCTCTGACCCTCCCCCCTCTCCTGCTCTCTGTCTCTCATTCTCTCTGTCTCAAATAAATAAATAAAATCTTTAAAAAAAAAAAAAAAAAAAGAAAACAAAAATTTGCTGAGCATTTAGTCTTTTCTGCTGATCTTCATCAAACCCAATTAGCTAAATACTTTTATCTTCATTTCACAGCTTAGGAAACTCAGAAAATTAAATAACTTACCCCACGCCCAGTGGTGAATAAATGGCAAAATCAGGATTCGCACCCAGGTCCGTCTGGAAAACCCATGCACCTCCTATACCA
>NW_028051994.1:0-402 GCF_054177405.1 Leptonychotes weddellii
AGGTGAGTCTCCCCGGATCTGCCGCTTGTTGGGTCCCTGCTGGAGGAGCAGTGGCCCGACGGTGCCGCGGATCACGGTTTATGGCAACCCCGAGCTGAGAGCCCGCGCCTGGGCTCCGCCTCTGCAGCCGGCTTCCCTGCTCCATCACTTGGGAGCTCTGCCACACTCAGGCACCCCGGTCTTTCTGTGACCCCGAGGGTCCCGAGACCACACTGTCCCGGAGGGTTCCACCCCCCGCTTAGCCACCAGAGTGACGTCCCTCGGCGGAGCAGACTTTTAAAAGTTCCGATTTTGTGCTCCGCGGCTCTATCACTTGCCAGAAGCGGCCGACGGAGGCCCCTCCCCCGCCGTCTATCCTCCCGAATATCGCCTCGGATTCACTTCTCCGCACGTCCTACCTTC
>NW_028051995.1:0-402 GCF_054177405.1 Leptonychotes weddellii
CAGCGCAAAGTCCCTGGTGGGGGAGCCCCGAAGGCCATTGCCGGCGAACACCACGTCCCCCCGGGAGGCGTTGATGTTCTGCCGACACCAGGCCATGTTGTCGCTGGTGATCACGAAGACTGGGGAGCGGTAGCGGGCCCGGAACCAGTCCAGGGCCTGCTCTAGGTAGCCCCGGCCGGCGACCACGCCCTTCCACACCCGCGGCATGACGCGCACGTAGTCCCCCCGGCGCACGTGGACCCCCACGAAGGTCGACCGCCGGGCCCACTTGGCCTGCAGGCCCCGCAGAAACTTCTGGGCGTCCTCCCGCACGTGGTCGTGCAAGGTGAACTCCCGCAGGATCTCGTCTCGCAGGTGGTGGTAGAAGGTCCAGGAGCAGGGGTAGCCGGTGAGGCGCACGTA
>NW_028051996.1:0-402 GCF_054177405.1 Leptonychotes weddellii
ATGAAAAAGTGCTCAACATCACTCAGCATCAGGGAAATACAAATCAAAACCTCAATGAGATACCACCTCACACCAGTCAGAATGGCTAAAATTAACCACTCAGGAAACGACAGATATTGGCGAGGATGCGGAGAAAGGGAAACCCTCCTACACTGTTGTTGGGAATGCAAGGTGGTGCAGCCCCTCTGGAAAACAGTATGGAAGTTCCTCAAAAAGTTGAAAATACAGCTACCCTACAACCCAGCACTTGTACTACTGGGTACAAAGATACAAATGTAGTGATCCTAAGGTGCACATGCAACCCAATGTTAACAGCAACAATGTCCATAATAGCCAAACTATGGAAAGAGCCTAGATGTCCCTCAACAGATGAATGGATAAAGAAGATGTGGTATATATATA
>NW_028051997.1:0-402 GCF_054177405.1 Leptonychotes weddellii
GCCTTTCTTTCTTCCCTCCTTCCCTTCACTATCCACCTTCTTCAAAAGTAATTTCTGGGGGCGCCCGGGTGGCACAGTCGGTTGGGTGTCTGGCTCGAGATTTCAGCTCAGGTCATGATCCCATAATAAATAAATAAATAAATAAATAAGCAATCACCGTGTGTTCTAAAGACATGTGATTTCAAAAAACTTTTAATGAATGGTACTACTTTTAATTACACGGAAATGGTCTTTCCTCAATGCACCAATATCTTCAGGAATTTTTCTTTTATTTTTTCAAAGATTTTATTTATTTATTTGTCAGAGACAGAGAGAGAGCACACAAGCAGAGGGAGCAGCAGAGGCAGAGGGAGAAGCAGGTTCCTCACTGAGCGAGGAGCCAAATGTGGGACTCGATCCCAC
>NW_028051998.1:0-402 GCF_054177405.1 Leptonychotes weddellii
CTCATGCTCTTTGACAAAGTCCAAGTATGGGGGACGATCCTGAAAACAGGAGACTCCACAGCTGGCTCCTGCTATTCTCTTTCATTTTGTTTATAGAAATCTTTATAATTGTGGGAATATTTCTGGGCTGGCTCCTGCTATTCTCTTTCATTTTGTTTATGGCAATCTTTATAATTGTGGGAATATTTCTGGGGTTTCATGATAAAGTGACTACTCATCTTAGTTACGCCTATCTAAGCAATCATAATGAAACTAACCACGAAGAATTAGTTTCTATAGAACAAAATAACAAGACGGTCACGCTCTGTCTAGCACCTTTCTCTTTGCGTACTGTTTTTTAGTTTTAGCGAAAGCCAATAAGCAGAAATCAATAAAGGTCATGTTAATCATTACAAAGGAAAA
>NW_028051999.1:0-8941 GCF_054177405.1 Leptonychotes weddellii
AGAGAGTGCAAAAGTAACAAAGAACAGAAAGGAAAAGAGACAATATACAGAAATATTGACTTTACAGATAATACAATGGCACTAAATTCAGATCTTTCAATAATTACGCTGAATGTAAATGGGCTAAGTGCTCCAATCAAAAGACACAGGGTATCAGATTGGCTAAAACAGCTAGACCTGTCAATATGCTGTCTAGAAGAGACTCATTTTAGAACACAAGGCAGCTCCAGATTGAAAGTGAGGGGCTGGAGAGGCATTTATCATGCTAATGGACATCATAAGAGTGCTGGGGTAGCAATCCTTATATCAGACAAATTAGATATTAAACCAAAGACTGTAATAAGAGGTGAAGAGGGACACTATATCATAATTTAGGGGTCTATCTAACATGAAGATCTAACAATTATAAATATTTACGCCCCGAACATGGGAGCAAGCAATTATATAAACTGATTAATAACACAATTAAAGAAACACATTGATAATAATACAATAATAGACAGGATATTCATACCCCACTCACAACAATGGACAGATCACCTAAGCAGAATATAAATAAGGAAAAAGGGCTTTGAATGACTCACTGGACCAGATGGACTTCACAGATATATTCAGAGCATTTCATCCTAAAGCAACAGAATACACATTCTCCTGGAGTGCACATGGAACATTCTCCAAATAGATCAAATACAGGGTCACAAATCAGGTCTCATCGGATACCAAAAGATTGGGATTATTCCCTGCATATTTTCAGACCACAATGCTTAGAAGCTTGAACTCAATCACAAGAGGAAATGTGGAAGGAACTCAAACACTTGGGGGTTAAAGAGCATCCTACCAAAGAATGAAGGGGTCTACTAGGAAATTAAAGAGGAATTGAAACAAATCATGGAAACAAAGGAAAATGAAAACACAGCTGTTCAGAACTTTGGGATGCAGCAAAGGCGGTCCAAAGAGGGAAGTATATAGCAATACAGACCTTTCTCAAGAAACACGAAAGATCTCAAATGCACGACCTAATCGTACACTGAACTGAGCTGGAGAAAGAACAGCAAATAAAGACTAAATCCAGCAGGAGAATAGAAATAATAAAGATTAGAGCAGAAATCAATGAAATAGAAACCAAAAGAACAGTAGAACAGATCAACAAAACTAGGAGCTGGTACTTTGAAATGACAAATATGATGGGGAAAACAAACAAACAAACAAACAAAAAACCTAGCCAGACTCATCAGAAAGAAAAGAGAAAGGACCCAGATAAATAAAATCATGAATGAAAGAGGAGAGATCACAATCAACACTGAAAAAAATACAAGCAAATATAAGAACATATTTGAGCAACTATATGCCAACAAATTAGGTAACCTGGAAGAAATGGATGCATTCCTAGAAATGTATAAGCTACAAAACTTAAACAGGAAGAAGCAGAAAACCTGAGCAGACCCATCACCAGCAAAGAAATTGCCCAATAAACAAGAGTCAAGGGCCAGATGGCCTCCCAGTGGAACTCTACCAAACATTTAAAGAAGAAATAATATCCATTCTTCCGAAACTGTTTCAAAAAATAGAAATTGAAGGAAAACTTCCAAACTCCTTCCATGAGGCCAGCATTATGGTGATCCCCAAACCAGACAAAGACCCCATCAAAAAAGAGAATTACAGACCAATATCCCTGATGACCACGGATGCCAGAATTCTAACCAGGGTACTAGCCAACAAGATCCAACAATACATTACAAGGATTATTCACCAAAACCAAGTAAGATTTATTGCTGGGCTTCAAGGGTTGTTCACCATCTGCAAATCAAACAATGTGATGCTCCACATTAATAAAAGAAAGAACAAGAATCTTATGATCTTCTCAATAGGTGGAGAAAAAGCATTTGAAAAATACAGCGTCCTTTCTTGATTAAAACCTTCCACAGTGTAGGGAGAGTGGAAACATACCTCAACATCCTAAAAACCATGTGCAAAAAGCCCACAGCGAATATCCTCCTCCACAGGGAGCAACAGAGAACCTTTCCCAGTAAGGTCAGGAAATCCTAAGGGATGTCCACTCTCACCACTGTTGTTCAACATAGTACTAGAAGTCCTAGCCTCAGCAATCAGACAACAAAAAGAAATAAAAGGCATCCAAATTGACAAAGAAGAATTCAATCTCTCACTCTTTGCAGATGACTTGATACTCTATATGGAATAGCCAAAAGCCTCCACCCACAAAATTGCTAGATCTCATACAGGAATTCAGCAATTTGGCAGAATATCAAATCAATGCACAAAAATCAGTGGCATTTCTAAACCCTAACAAAGAAAGGGTAACCAATGAACCGATCCCATTTACAATTGCACCAAAAAAAGCATAGGATACCTAGGAATAAACCTAACCAAAGAGGTAAAGGATATGTACACTGAAAACCATAGAGAACGTACAAAAGAAATTGAGGAAGACACAAAGAAATGGAGAAAAACATTCCATGCTCATGGATTGGATGAACAAATATTATTTAAAAATCTGTACTACCCACATCAATCTATGCATTCAATGCAATCCCTCTCAAAATACCATCAACATTTTACACAGAACAGGAACAAATTATCCTAAAATTTGTATGGAACCATAAAAGACTGCAAATAGCCAAAGGAAGGTTGAAAAAGAAATCCAAAGCTGCTGTCATGACTATGCTGACTTCAAGCCGTATTACAAAGCTGTAATCTCCAAGAGAGTATGGTACTGGCACAAAAACAGACACATAGATCCATGGAACAGAATAGAGAATCCAGAAATGGACCCTCAACTGTCTGCTCCACAAATCTTTGACAAAGCAGGAAAGAATATCCAATGGGAAAAAGACAGTTTCTTCAATAAATGCTGTTGGGAAAGCTGGACAGTGACATGTATAAGAATGAAACTGGACCATTTTCTTACACCATACACAAAGATAAACTTAGAATGGATGAAAGAGCTAAATTTGAGACAGGAATCCACCAAAATTCTAGAGGAGAACATAGGCAACAACCTCTTCAACCTCGGCCACAGCAACTTCTTGCTAGACTCATCTCCACAGCCAAGGGAATCAAATGCAAAAAGGAACTATTGAAACTTCAATCAAGATAAAAAGCTTTTCAACAGTGGAGGAAACATTAAAAAAAAAAAAATCCCAAAAGACAGCCAACAGAAAGGGAGATGATGTTTGCCATTGACATAACAGATAAAGGGCTCGTGTCCACGATCTGTAATGATCTTATCAAACTCAACACCTCCCCCTCCAAAAAAATCCAGTCAGGAAATGGGCAGAAGACATGAACAGAAATTTCTCCAAAGAAGACACAGAAATGGCCAACAGACACGTGAAAAAGTGCTCTACATCACTTGGCTTCAGGGAAATACAAATCAAAACCACAATGAGATACCACCTCACACCACTTGTAATGGCTAAAATGGACATCTCAGGAAACAACAGTTGTTGGCAAGGATGCAGAGAAAGGGGGGATCCTCTTACCCTGTCACCCTGTCAGTGGAAATGCAAACTGGTGCAGTCACTCTGGAAAGCAGTATGGATTTTCCCCCAAAATTTAAAAACGTAGAGCCACCCTAAGACCCAGCAATTGCACTACTGGCTATTTACCCCAGAGATACAGATGTAATGAAAAGAAGGGACACATGCACCCCAGTGTTCATAGCAGCAATGTCCATGATAGCCGAACTGTGGAAGGAGCCGAGATGCCCTTCAACAGATGAATGGATAAAGAAGATGTGGTTCATCTATACAATGGACTATTACTCCAGCCATCAGAAAGGATGAATACCCACCATTTGTATTATCATGGATGGAACTAGAAGGGATTATGCTAAGTGAAATAAGTATTTGAGACTTTTCTGTTTTTGAGAAAAGCTAGAATTGCAATGTACTTCACTCTTACAACTGCCTTTGCTGCATCCCAACGGTTTTGAACAGCTGTGTTTTCATTTTCATTTGTTTCCATGATTAAAAAAAAAAAATCTTCAATTCCCTGGTTGGCCCATTCATTCTTTAGTAGGATGCTCTTGAACCTCCAAGTGTTTGAGTTCCTTGCAAATTTCCTCTTGTGACGGAGTTCAAGTTTCAAAGCACTGTGGTTTGAAAATAAGCAGGGATAATCCGAATCTTTTGGTATCTGTTGAGACCTGATTTGTGATCCAGTATGTGATCTATTCTAGAGAATGTTCCATGTGCACTCAAGAAGAATGTGCATTCTGATGTTTTAGGTTGGAATGCTCTGTATATATCTGTGAAGTCCACCTGGTCCAGTGTGTCATTCAACGGACTTCTTTCCTTGTTGATCGTCTGCATAGATGATCTGTCCATTGCTGTGAGTGGGGTGGTGAAGTCCCCTATTATTATTGCATTATTACCATAGTGTATCTTTAATGTTATTATTAATTGGTTCATATAACTGGCTTCTCCTAAATTAGGAGCATAAATATTTATAATTGTTAGATCTTCTTGGATAGATGCTTTCCGTATGATATACGGTCCTTCTTCATCCCTTACTACAGTCCTTGGTTTGAAATCTAATTTGTCTGATATGTGGATTGCTACCCCAGCTTTCTTTCGTGGTCCAGTTGCATGATAAATGGTTCTCCACCCCCTCACTTTCAATCTGGAGGTGTCGTTAGGTCTAAAATCAATCTCTTGTAGACAGCATGTGGATGGGTCTTGCTTTTTTATCCAATCTGATACCCTGTGTCTCTTGATTGGAGCATTTAGCCCATTTACATTCAGAGTAACTATTTAAAGATATGAATTTGGTGCCATTGTATTGTGGACCTGTAAAGTCCCTGTTTCTGTAGAGTGTCTCTGTTTCTTTCTTGTTTGTGTTACTTTGGGTCTCTTTCTCTTCGCTTACAGGTTCCCCTTTAATATTTTTTGCAGGGCTGGCTTAGTGATCACAAATTCTCTTAGGTTCTGTTTGGGCTGGAAGCTCTTTATCTCTCCTTCCATTCTCAACATCAGCCTTGCTGGATAAAGTATTCTTCACTGCATGTTTTTCTCTTTTAGTACCCTGAATATATCATGCCAGCCCTTTCTGGTCTGCCCGTTCTCTGTGGATAGGTCTGCTGTCAGCCTAATATTTCTATCCCTGTAGTTTAAGAATCCCTTTTCTCATGCTTCCTTCAGGATTTTCTCTTTATCTCTGAAATCTGCAAACTTCACTATTGTATGTCGGGGTGTTGACCTAATTTTATTGATTTTGAGGGGGATTCTCTCTACCTCCTGGACTTGAATGCTTGTTACCTTCGCCAGATTAGGGAAGTTCTCGCCTATGATGCACTCAAATATACCTTCTGTACCTCTCTCTCTCTCTCTTTCTTCTTCCTTGGGGATCCAATAATTCTAATATTGTTTCGCATTTGGTATCGCTTATTTCTCAAAGACTCCCCTCATTGTCCTTTTGTTGTTTTTATCTCTTTTCCTCAGCTTCCTTCCTTTCCATCAATTTTTCTTCTATGTCACTTACTCTCTTTTCTGCCTCTTTTTCCCTAGCTGTTAGAGCATCAGTTTAGACTGCATCTCAGTTTGAGCATTTTTTAATTTTGCCCTGATTAGATTTTATTTCTGCACTAAGAGATTCTCTAGTGTCTTTTATGACTTTTTCAAGCCCAACTAATAACTTTATAATCATTATCCTGACTTCTAGTTCGGACATTTTACTTATATTCATATGGATTAGATCTGTGGCAGAGAGTATGACCCCTGATTCTTTCCTTTGTTGTGAATTCCTCCTTCTATTCATTTTGCCCAGAGAATAATTGCTCAACGAGAGAGCAAAATCAGAAATGACCCAATCAAAATACACACTAGACAAATCTGGAGATGTCGGAAACCAAAAAAGAAATGAAAAAATAAGGGGCGTGGTTAGTAGAGAATATCTAATAATCTTCCAGGTGGTCAAAAGAGGGTGATCCAATTGGTGCTGGGTGTATTTTGTTCCGTTTGTTAGAAGAACCTACATCCAAAAATTGTGAGTAAAGCAAAACTTATTATATGTACAAAAATAAAATTGAACACAGTGACAGGAAGCCAAAAATGAAGACTATATCTATAAACTTTAAATGTAGAACATTAAAGTTAAAAAAGACTTAAAAATAAAGAGTTGATAAAATAAGAAACTATTTGAAAAGGAAACAAAAAGGAAAATTCTAAACTGAAGGAAAAACAAATCATGAGGAAAAAAAAAAAAAACTCATATTCTATATACTATTTTCCCCTAGCACTGGAGTTTGCATTCCTGTGTGGTCCGTAAATTTGATGTTCCTCTGTTCTTCTAGCTGGTCTTCTTGGGGAGGGGCCAGTTGCGCTAATTCTCAGGTGTCTTTGACTGGGGGGAGTTGCACCGTCCCTTGCCAGGGGGCCAGACTCAGTGTAAATTGCTTCTGGTTGCTCCATGTGGCTTTTGTTCCCTGAAGGCTTTCCACACCTCTTTAGAGGCTGAAAATAAAGGTGGCTGCACCCTGATCTCCAGCCCCAAAGCTGAAAGATCATGGTCCCCTCTCTTCAGTAATCTCTCAGGGATAAGCGGTCTTCACTTTTATGGGTGCCAAAGTCTGCAGTCTCCTGCAGTGCACACCAGCATGGTTCCTCCCAGGGGAAGGTGGAGCATCACCGTGTTTCTGTCTCTTGCAGGGTCCCCACACAGAGAGCAGTGACCCAATCAAGCTGCAGCTCGTGTTTTATTGGGAACTGAGCTGAGAGCCCCCTCCCAGGCTCTCTGACCATAACCAGTTTCCCTGAGCCAATGCTTGGGAACTCTACCGGCTCAGGCACCCCCATTATTTCTGTGACTCTGTGGATCCTGAGACCACACTGTCCCACCTAAGATTCTGCCCCACTTCACCAAGTGAGCCCCTTTCAGGCAGGGATGTCTCTCACTGGAGCAGATTTCTAAGGGTTCAGATTTTGTGCTCTAGGGCTATATCACTTTCTGGTAGCTGGCTTACAGAGGCTCCTCTCCCCTCCCCTCACCATTTATCTTCAGGTAGATCCCCTCACATTCACTTCTCTGCACCTCCTACCTTAGCAAAAGGTGGTTGCTTCTCTATTTGTAGAATTCCGGGAATTCTGTTCTTACATGTCATGTTGAATTCATAGGTGTTCAGAATGATTTGATAGTTATCTAGCTAAATTCAAGGGACTGGACGTAACGAGGTCCCCTAATCTTCTGCCATCTTGCCTTCCCCCAGAAGTGTTTTCTCCACATCACTAAAATCTACCACTGAACCTAATACTTCACTATATGTTAACTAACTATAATTTGAATACAATTATGAAAGAAAAAGAAATAAATTAATTAAATCAATCCATAAAGAAGATGTGATATAGTCCTAGGTATATTATAGTTTTTGGTGCAATTGTAAATGGGATTGATTCCTTAATTTCTCTTTCTGTTGCTTCATTATTGGTGTATAGAAATGCGAAATTCCTGTAGATTGATTTTCTATGCTGCAACGTGACTGAATTATGTATCCTTTCGTGTGTTTTTTGTTTCTTTGTTCATTTGTTTTGTTTTGTTTTGTTTTGACTTGGTGGAGTCTTTTGGGTTTTCTATACAGAATATCAAAGAGTGAAAGTTTGTCTTCTTCCATGCCAATATGGATGCTTTTCTTTTCTTTTTGTTTTCTGATTGCTGTGGCTAGGACATCTTAAAAAACGAGGTGAAAGACTTGTACTCTGAAAACTATAAAACACTTATGAATGAAATTGAAGATGACACAAGGATATGGAAAGACATTTCATGCTCATGGGTTGGAAGAACAAATATTGTTAAAATATCCATACTAATCTGGGGTTCCTCGGTAGTTCAGTCAGTTAATCATCCAACTCTTGACTGTGCCTCAGATTCTAATCTCAGTGTTGAGAGATCAAGCCCATGTCAGGCTCTCTGCTGGGCGTGGAGCCTGCTTAAAATTCTCTATTTCCCTCTGCCCCTAGGCCCACCCTCTCTCTCTCTCTCAAAAGTTAATGAAAATCTATGCTACCTAAAGCAATCTACACATTTAATGCAATCCCTATCAAAATACCACCAGCATTTTTCACAGAGCTAGAACAAACAACCCTTAAATTTCTGAGGAACCACAAAAGACCCCAAATACTCAAAGAAACCCTATGAAAAAAAAAAAACAAAGCTGGGGGCATCGCAATTCCAGACATCAAGTTATATTACAAACCTGTAGTAATCAAACAGTATGTTATTGGAACAAAATAGACACATAGTTCAATGGAATGGAAGAGAAAACCCAGAAATGGACCCAAAAGTATGTGGTAAATTAATCTTTGATGAAGCAGAAAAAATATCCAATGGGGGGGTTGAAATACAGTCTCTTCAACAAATGATGTTGGGAAAACTGGACATCAACATGCAAAAGAAAGAAACTGAACCACTTTCTTACACCATACACAAAAGGATGAAAGGCTTAAATGTGAGACCAGAAGCCATAAAATACCTAGAGGAGAACTCAGGCAGTGACCTCTTTGACATTGGCTGTAGCAACTTCTTTCTAAACATGTGTCCTGAGGCAAGGAAAACAAAAGCAAAAATAAACTATTGGGACATTATCCAAATAAAAAGCCTCTGCATAGTGAAGGAAGCAATCAGCAGAATTAAAAGGCAACCTATGGAGTAGGAGAGGATATTTGCAAATGACATGTCTGATAAAGGGTGAGTGTCCAAAATCTATAAAGAACTTTTCAAACACAACACCCAGAAAACAAATAATCCAGTTAAGAAACGAGCAGAAGACATGAATAGACATTTTTCCGAGGAAGAAATCCAGATGCCCAAGAGACACATGCAAAGATGCTCAACATTACTCATCATCAGGGAAATACAAATGAAAACTACAATGACATATCACCTCACACCTGTCAGAATGCCTAAAATCAACAACACAAACGACTGGTGT
>NW_028052000.1:0-402 GCF_054177405.1 Leptonychotes weddellii
GGCCGGTGCCAAGGATTCAGCAATAGACATAAACAATATTTTAGTGAAATACTTTTAAAAGTCAAAATTAATGCAAAAAATCTATAATGGACAAAATATTAAAATTTCAGAAGGCAACAAAATATTAAAATTGAAGGCAAGGATCCATCAGCTTGTTTATATAGATGCTTCTCACAGCTACCAATCAGGCTGGGATAATTGTTGTGTAGCAAAGCCATCATTCTTTTTTTTTTAATAGAAATCAGTTCTTTTATTATATAATGTACAATAAACATTTCACCTGCTTTGGCTTTTTTTTTTCTTTCTTTTTTTTTTAAATTTTTTATTGTTATGTTAATCACCATACATTACATCATTAGTTTTAGATGTAGTGTTCCATGATTCATTGTTTGTGCATAACAC
>NW_028052001.1:0-402 GCF_054177405.1 Leptonychotes weddellii
CCCCTCCCCACTGTCTGTTCGCTAGTGAAATGGGGTGAAATTAACGGTGCCCTTAGCTCCTTGGAAAACTCTCTGAGGGGATCCTCTGATTATCTGATTTTAAGGATGAGAATCAGAAGAGAGAAAGGAAGACACACCAGAATCTCCCAAACTAGCAAGTGGTGAAGTGGGGGGTCTGAGCCCAGGTTCTCTGACTCCAAAGACTGTACCCAGAAACACCACCTTCAACTGGCCCCACATTGAAGGTGGGAGGGGTGAAGGGGAGCCTCAGGCACCAGGAGTCCAGTCCCATTCCAGGGTGGGAGGGACACAGTGACTGTCTCCCTGGGGAAAGGGGTTCAAGATGAGGCTTGTTCAGATGGGGGAATCCCAGCCTCAAATGCCTCGCTGAAGGCAGGGCCC
>NW_028052002.1:0-402 GCF_054177405.1 Leptonychotes weddellii
ATCTAAAAAAAAAAAATGCAATTGAAATTTTGACAGGGATTACATTAAAATTAGAGACTAATATGAGAAGATCTGTATCCTTGAAATTTGAATCTTCCTATTAAGCAATATATCACTCCATTTATCTCAGCTTTCTTTCATGATCTCTAATTTAAAAAGTATTGTTTTATTCACAAAGGCCTTGAACATTGGCTATTCTTTTTTTTTTTTTTTTTTTTTTTTTTTTAAAGATTTTATTTATTTATTTGACAGAGAGACACAGTAAGAGAGGGAACACAAGCAGGGGGAGTGGGAGAGAGAGAAGCAGGCTTCCCGCCGAGCAGGGAGCCCGATGCGGGGCTCGATCCCAGGACCCTGGGATCATGACCTGAGCCGAAGGCAGACGCTTAACGACTGAGCCAC
>NW_028052003.1:0-402 GCF_054177405.1 Leptonychotes weddellii
GCTTTATGTGATGAGAAGCCACGTTAAACACCTAGTGAAATGTCATCGGGTTTGGAATCCTGCTTTATAATTGTTAACCTTGCTTTATGACTGAAGAAAGCAGACATTGTGGAAAGACACAACTCGTGTGTGTGCCTTCTGAGCGTGCTCATGACAGGCTCAACTTCCCCTATTATCCTTTTAATATCAGTAGGATCTATAGTGATAGTCCCCCTCTCATTCCTGATATCGGTTCTGTGTGTGCTTTCTTTCTCTCTTCTTTTTTTTTTTTTAATTTTTTTTATTCTTATGTTAATCCCCATACATTACATCATTAGTTTTAGATGTAGTGTTCCATGATTCATTGTTTGTGCATAACACCCAGTGCTCCATGCAGAATGTGCCCTCCTCAATACCCACCAC
>NW_028052004.1:0-402 GCF_054177405.1 Leptonychotes weddellii
ATGCCAATTAAGGGCCCATTTTTGGTATCCTCATCAATATGTGAATTAAATCTTTCTTTAACAAAAGCCCAGCTGCTCCTCCTTCAAAACAACACAAATAATAATAATAAAACCTACATGTATTGTTCAGAGCAGCCAAACTCAAATCTATTCCTATGCTGAAATTCCTCAAGGTAGTTACTATTTCAGAGAAAAAAAAATTCTTTTTTTTTTTTTAAAGATTTTTATTTATTTATTTGACAGAGAGAGAGATAGCGAGAGCAGGAACACAAGCAGGGGGAGTGGGAGAGGGAGAAGCAGGCTTCCTGCCGAGCAGGGAGCCCGATGTGGGACTCGATCCCAGGACCCTGGGATCATGACCTGAGCCGAAGGCAGACGCTTAACGACTGAGCCACCCAGGCG
>NW_028052005.1:0-402 GCF_054177405.1 Leptonychotes weddellii
GCCTTACCCTGAGCCCTTTCCTTCAGTTGCTACTCATTTAAGAGCAGAATAAGGAAGATGAAAAATGTCCTTACTCACCCAAATGATCTGAAAAATTCCATGATGGAAACATGTTTTGACATAACATCTCAGGCAAAGTGCAATTTTAAAAAGGTAAGCACACATACCGTACAGGGTCAGCATAGGAACGATACTTATCGGAATATATGGGAACTGAAGTTTTGTATATAAGTAAGACCTCCTGAATGTTATCTTAATTTTCAAGATTCCTCCTTAAATATATATTTATATTATAAATATAATGTATATTTTGCTATTTACTTTGGACAGAATCAGGTAATTCAAATGAAGTACAAATCAACCACATTTCAACAAACGAGGTAATTTAGCTATTTTAAATGA
>NW_028052006.1:0-402 GCF_054177405.1 Leptonychotes weddellii
GACGGGCGCCCCCAGGAGCCAAGACGGAGCCCTGCTGCTCCCACGGTCCGGGCCTCCGGGACGGCAGGGGCTGCACATCGGCCACCTGCACGCCCCTCAACAGACAGCTCCCGAGCAGCTTCTCCCAGGGGTGTCACCTTGACCCCCCAGCAGACTGACGCAGGGGAGGCCTGCGGAGCACAGGGCCTCTGAGATGACATCACCGCACAGGACACAGAAAGGCAGCACGGAGCAGGGAGAAACAGCACGGACTCCCCACACTCTGGTGCCGGCCCCTGTTCTGCCACCAAGTGGCCATTGGACGTGAGACACTAACTTCCAGGGTCTGTCTCTGCATCTCAAAGAGGGAGAGGCTGAGAAGACGCACGGTCGTGGGGAATCGCACCAGCCTCTGCCATTTCA
>NW_028052007.1:0-402 GCF_054177405.1 Leptonychotes weddellii
CGCTGGCTGATCAGGCCACTGGTTGGGGGAGGTGGTGTGGTTGTTTCTTAAAACAAGACAGAAATGAAGTTTGCCTCCTGGATTGACTCTTCCTTTCATGAATGATTTCTCTGTGGCATGGGATACTGTTTGTTAGCATTTTATCCACAGTAGAACATTTTTCAAAATTGGAGTCATTCCTCTCAAATCCTGTCTCTGCATTATCAACTAAGATTATGTAATGTTCTAAATCACCATTTATGGCAGCTATATCCCTATGAAATGCATTTCTTTAATAATAAGACTTGAAAGTTGAAATGATTCCTTGATCATGGGCTACAGTATGGATGCTGCATTAACAGGCCTGAAAACCACATTAATCTCATTGTCCGTCTCCATCAGAACTCTTGGGTGACCAGGTGC
>NW_028052008.1:0-402 GCF_054177405.1 Leptonychotes weddellii
ACTAAGTACCAGACTCCATGGCTTACAAACAACAGACATTATCTCTCACGGTGCTGGAGGCTGGAAGTCCGAGATCAAGGTGCCAGCACCACCAGGTCGTGTTCCGGTGAGAGCCCTATTCCTGGTTCATAGTCGGCCATCCTGTCAGTGTGACCTCACATGGTGGAACGAGTGAGGACGCTCTCTGGGGTTTCTTTTATAAGAACAATAATCCTGTTCATGAGGCTCCACCCTCATGACCTAAGAACTTCCCAAAGGCCCCACCTCCTAATACCATCATCTTCGGGGGGTTCAGATTTCAACATATGAATTTTGGGGAAGCCTTAAACGTTTATTCAGACCATAGCACCAAGTGTGCATGAACTTTGGCTTTGGCCAGACCTAGTTCCAATCCTGACTCTA
>NW_028052009.1:0-402 GCF_054177405.1 Leptonychotes weddellii
GCCTGGGTGGCTCAGTTGGTTAAGCGACTGCCTTCGGCTCAGGTCATGATCCTGGAGTCCCGGGATCGAGTCCCGCATCGGGCTCCCTGCTCGGCGGGGAGTCTGCTTCTCCCTCTGACCCTCCTCCCTCTCATGCTCTCTGTCTCTCACTCTCTCTCTCTCAAATAAATAAATAAAATCTTTAAAAAAAAAAAAAAAAGAATAAGAAGATACTACATATATATATATTTTAAAGATTTTATTTATTTATTCATGAGAGACAGAGAGACAGAGGCAGAGGGAGAAGCAGGCTCCCAAGGAGCAGGGAGCCTGATGTGGGACCCGATCCCAGGACCCTAGGATCATGACCTGAGCCGAAGGCAGACGCTTAACTGACTGAGCCACCCAGGCGTCCCAAGAAGA
>NW_028052010.1:0-8941 GCF_054177405.1 Leptonychotes weddellii
GGGGTGGCTGGGTGATAGACATTGGGGAGGGTATGTGCTATGGTGAGCGCTGTGAACTGTAAGTGTAAGACTGCTTGAATCACAGACCTGTACCTCTGAAACAAATAATACGTTATATGTTAAAAAAAAAAAAAAAAGAAGAAGATAGCAGGAGAGGAAGAATGACGGGGGGTGGAATCGGAGGGGAAGACGAACCATGAGAGACTATGGACTCTGAGAAACAAACTGAGGGTTCTAGAGGGGAGGGGGGTGGGGGAATGGGTTAGCCTGGTGATGGGTATTAAAGAGGGCACGTTCTGCATGGAGCACTGGGTGTTATACGCAAACAATGAATCATGGAACACTACATCAAAAACTAATGATGTATGGTGATTAACATAATAATAAAATAAAATTTAAAAATTTGTGTTGTTTTAAGACGACCCTGTTTGTGGTCATTTGTTACAGCAGCAACAATAGGAAACGAATACAAGGTGTTCCTAAGAGAGAAGCTGTCAGTGGGGAAACTGGACTGTAATCCCCAAAGGCATGCGTCATGGAGGGGGATCGAGGTTAGGAGAAGAGAGACATCTGGAGCCAGCAGGACAGCTGTGTCCATGCAATGAGACTCTCCCCCAGAACCCCTTCCGTCTTTAAAAAAGTTACTTAGCTCCTAAGATACTGCATGTTTGGCTTTGGATCCAACCCAACAGTGACGAGGTTCAGTTTCCTATCTGGGTTTGATGTGCTGTAAAACAGAGGTGTTGTGAACAAACCCCGAGTGCAGAGACAGAGAAACAAGCATCCTATGTACAGGAATACTACGATAAATATTCAGTATATTCACAAACTCAACTGAAACAGAAAATAAATAGCTACAAAGAATAAAATCCTATGAAGGAATATCACACGGCACACGTAAGGGCTCCGTGTGAGAAATGTTTACGCTATTAAGTCAACGTGCCCCATCATTTCAACATCCCATGCATATACAATAAACAGTAACCACACCACTGAGGCGAGGGAACATTGGGTAATCCAATACAACTGCTGACACTCTTCCAATAACTGTTTACTCTTCCCCGCAGTTCAGCTGCAGTGCACCCTCCACTTTGCTATGGCTTTTTCATGCCTCACTCGGATTTGAGTTCATCCTTGCTGTCACCTGGGAAACACAATGTAGCTCCTGCTATCTCTCTCCCTCTGCCTGGACCCATGGGTGACGCCAGTGTGGAAACCCTTTTTGGATGTAATTCCTGGAGCAAGGGAGGCTCTTCTGGGAATGCGCCTGTCAGGCTGCCAGGTCAGTACCGAAACCTGCTGAGTGGAAGTGGGACTCTGATAATTTTCCACTGATTCTTTTCCTATCCTTTTACTTCTGACTACTGAATAATGCTCCCAAGAAAAATTACCCAGATCTTAGAAACAGACCAAAGGGACTAGGAGGTCCCTTCCATGTGGGCTGGGGTCGTCTAGCGGGCCCACATCCCCCAGGGATGATCTGATTTTCTAGAGGCAGGTATCTGTCTGACTTCCTATTTACTATTGTTTAAGCTGTTATACAATCCCACCTGGGTGCGAGGGGAGAGGTTAACTTGTAGAAAACTCAACCCAATGCAAATGGTTTCTGTCTGAGAATAATGCCAACAGCTCCCATCCAGTGGCAATGCAAAATCTTAGCAAAGACAGCTCCCAAAGTTAGGTTTACGGCCTTGTAGGACGTTAAGTGGCTTGGATTCTATTAGCAGATTCATTTCAGTGTTCCTCTGACTCTATCAGTCTCCATTCCTTGAAATCTCGATTTGAACTAGTCTTAACATACGACTGGTTTCCTAACTAATTAATGAGTTGGATAAAATCTCTGATGCATGTTCATTTTGTATTTGGGTGGGAACCAGGTTTGTAACTTTTGTAAACTATGCTTTAACAATGCAAAAAGATATGCTGTGGGCAGGAACTCTGGACAGGTATTCTCGTCTCTCACCATTCCTCACCTGAGGGGGCTCTGGGCCCAGGAACAGCTATGCTGTTTTAAGAAATTAAACTGACCCAGGACAGTATGATCCAGTTCCACAAAATTCTCAATCAATTCATCCCAAATGCTAATGGGGACTCAAGTCTTCAACTCAACAACAACGTATTTTAAATAATCAACCTTTTAATATTCTTAATTTAAAGACGGGAACAGGGGTAAGGGTTGTTTACTTTGGACAGTGGTTCTCAAAGTGTGACCTCTGGGGGTCCCTGAGGCCTTTTCAAGGGGTCTGCAGGTCAAAACTCTTCATTATAATAATAAGACGCTGTTTGCTTTTTTCCCTGTGTTCACATCTGCACTGAGGGTGGGGAAGTGATGGTGAGTGAGACCGTCAGCCCTCAGCATGAAGCAAGGCAGCGGCAACGAACTCTACGAGGGGTCACTGGATTCTTTACCACTGTGCACTCCCGGGAGAAAGGGGGGAAAAAAAGTCAGCTTCACTGATAATGTGCTTGACGAGGCAGTAAAATGGATTTGTGTTCTTAAATCTTAACACTTGAGCATACATCCTCGTCATATTTTCTGTGAAGAAATGGGACGTAGGCCTAAGTGGTGCCACACAGCGGAGTTGGGACAGTTGTTTCGAGAAAAAGCACAAACGCGACTGTTCGAGTGGTGAGCAGGATTAGCCAGTTTTTTTTTTCATGTAACTATGTTTTTATGCGAAAGAATGACTGATGATAAACTATGGTGATTGAGACTCAGGAACCTGGCAAACATGCTCGCAAAAATAAACAAAGTGAGCCCACTGCTCCGAGGAAAACAACTGATGGTTTCTGTTGCCAATGATAAAATTTGAACTTCGAAGTGAAGAAAAAAAAAAATCAGAATTTTAGAAAACTTGCATCCGCCCACCATGAACTTCACAGCTTCCCACCACTTAAAAACTCTTCCGATGGTGTTCTGAGACGAAATATGGCAACATTTGGAAGATCTGCATAACTCACTAGACCAGATTTTCCAAGTGACCGATGCATGATGTTACAAGATGATGCACGGGGCGGGGCGGGGCGGGGGGGGGAATCCATTCAAAGTGCAAGACAAACCAATGCATTTTAATGTAGCGGAGTATAAAAGTTAATTGATGTTTCAGATTTAACACTGCAACTAACTCTGAAGAAACCACCACTTACTGAGTTTTGGTGTAGTATCAAAAAAGAACATTCATGAATAATCTGAATGGTTATCAAAATATGCCCCCACTTTGAGCAGCTTCTGTCCATTAGTTCTTCTGGTGTTTACCATTGTAACTTTAGTAAAATTACATTTCGATTTTGGCATATTACCTTTAGCCAGTTTTACTGACCCTCTGCCATGAAATATGAGATAGCATGATCATACAGCCTTCCTTCCACCCTCTTCTAGTTTTTGGGGTCTTTGTTACCTTGAGCTGCAATAGCTACCTTTCTAACTATTAAAACAAAACAGATGTACACCTCTAGTTCTTCATCTCTGCCTCCTTGTTATGAAAAATAAAGGGATCAACTCACACTTGCTTCTACTTTTCTTTCCCAATTTCACCTCCTGACTTAGGTCAGCCATACGATTTTTATTTTGTCAAGGTTTACGACATTTTGGTTTTATTCTGAAATTCAAATCGAGCCTTCTGCATTTGTCTCCATACTGATTATAATTTTCTTCTAAAGATTTTATTTATTTGAGAGAGAGAGAGAACGAACAAGGGGCGGGGAGGGGTAAAGGGAGAAGCAAACTTCCCACTGAGCAGAGAGCCCAATGCAGGGCTCGATCCCAGGACCCTGAGATCATGACCTGAGCTGAAGGCAGACACTTAACCGACTGAGCCACCCAGGCGCCCCTATAAGAGCTGTTCTTTAAATAGCACCTTGAATCTTCCCCACGCCATGCAAGGGAGATGCTACACCCATATAGCAGGTGAGAAACCACAATTCCTCGAGTTAAGCTACCCAGGCTGAGAGAGGTAGCTGAGCTGGGATTAGAGAAACTTCCTCTCTTCCTATGCTCCCTCCTTGATGTCATGATGGGCACCAGACACTTTGTGGTGGAATTCAAGGCTGACAGAAGCCCCAGGCCTGTCCTGGAGGCACCAAACTCAGCCAGGCAGTAGATACTTTCTGGGTCTGCCATGAATGAATTCATGAACTTGAGGTAGGGTTCATTTCCAGTGCTTCTGTGTATGGTTCATAGCTTAGTTAACCATGATGTGCTCTAATAAGACTGAGAAGATTTACAAAAACTGTACAGTGCAGCTCACTTTAACTTACCTCCTTTTGATAGGCAAGCCCAGCTTCATAGAGCTTAATAAAGAGGTACTGAGTCCATTTGTAATAATCTGGTAAACATGTAGTTATTTCCTGCCAAAGAAGGGGAAAAAAATTACTCATGGGCCACTGTAAACATTCCCCCTCTCCCCACCACCAACGTATGCACTGGCCTTGCGATTCAATTTTAAAAAGCAATCACACCACAAAAATATTTACCAACCTACATATATCTTCTGCCAATTCGTAAAGTGAGGGAAGAAGCAATTCATTCTGGGAAGAAAGCTATTACTGAAATGCCACCCCTACCTTTCCCAGGGTCAGTTTAATGAAAAGAAACTCAATGTCTTCTGCACACCTCTCCCCTGGGCCATGCAAGTAACAGGTGAATGACACTGCATGAAATTGGGCATTACCATTTTTGTCAGCGTGTATTTTGGGGATCGTGACGCTAATTCACGAACGTAGTTCAATTTGAAAGCAATCACAAATTCAAGAGGAATATCTGCCTACTTCAGTAGTATGCTCATTTGAAAACAAATTTGTGTTTCTCCATATAACTGGGCCCTGTAAGCTCTTTTAGACTTATTTATATTCCATTTACTCCATTAGGTGAATCAGGCTATTGCCTGGTTAGGAAGACCCATTAAAATCATTATTAAAAATTAAACTTAGTGAGAAATCACCTGGCTTGTACTTCCAAGCCTAAATCTAAGGTTCTGAAAGTTTGTTTTCTGTCCTGAAAACACACTTACTGTAGAATCTTTAAAAAGAAGTTACTGATTAACCAATCTCCAAGCTGACAAAGTCAAGTAAGCATAAAACCTCTACACTGTCACACTATTTCTTTTCGAGCAGTCCTTAACTTCAAAAAACAGCTAACACAGAAATGAACATAGGGCAGGGATCATTCTAAATGGTTCCATGTGGAATGGACTATGGATGTAAGGCGTACTTCTATCAAAAGTGCAAACAACCCAGTCTTTCTGCAGGTGAATGAATGAAGAGAGAGTTGAAAATCCAGGATGCGAGGGCATGTGGGACAGGAACTGGGCAAGGTGTCAGGTAAACTGGGGCCCCCAATGGGCTATTTTTCTTATGTAAGATTCTTGCGTCCTTTTAGGCACTATTTTGTAAAAACAGCAGAGTAAACTCCAAGAAAACAAGGAATTCAACTCTGATCACTGGCTCCACGCCTCCTGTTGCAAGGCAGGTAGTGATAACCCGCCAGTCTAACAGCCTGGCTCCCACGGGAGCTGGTCCCCCAGCGGGCTGGCCCCACGCAATGCCAGAGCCGTGAGGCGCACAACACAGCTCCCGAGGGCCCAGGACCCCAGGTCTGCAGGGGCGTCATGCACCAAGCACTTTGCCAACTCAAGAATGGGACCACCACACGATGGGAGGGCTTGTTCCCCCAAACCTCCAAATTCACCTTCTGAGATTTCCTTATCTTTTCTCTACCGGCTACCTGCCCACCCCCAGCCCTTGCAGGCAAGGCACAGAACTAACTCATTTTCCCCAGTTTCCCAGAGAGGCCACTTAAGAACTCCCATTTTCTAATAAAACCCAGGGTAGGAGCTGTCCTCCGTATGTTTCGTTTTGCTCAGGTTGAGGCACCCCAAAATCTAAATGGATATAAGAATGCTTGCATGTTGTTGTATGTTAATTAATTGAATTTTTAAAAAAAATAAGTAAAAAAAAAAAGGATTGCTTGCATGTTGAATCAAACTGGTCTCCCTCACATAGGTTTCACAAATTAAATTCAAATCACGTCGGTCCATGAGATGAACTGGGGCAGTGGAGGCGGGGTGGGTAAGGGGAACTGGGTAAAAATATTCCCAGACCTTGTTATTGTGAATGTCGTTTAAAATTCTCATCTGTTAGAAGTTTAAGGAAACATGTGAAGCAAATGTGACCAAAATCATGACAACTGTTACATGGGGCGGGGTGGGGGGGGGAAGGGGAGTTCTCTTTTCTCTATTTTTCTATATATTTAAGCTTTTCATAAGAGAATATCAAAATACTTCAAATGAACATATATATGTGTGCGTGTGTGTGTGTGTGTGTGTGTATGTACGTGTGTATGTTCTCAGCCCTTGAATCTGCCTCTGTATCGAGAGAAAAATTAAACAGCAATGGAACAGCATTATTATATCCATCTTGGATTATGGTTTTGAAAACCACTTTAACCCAAAATAGAAAAAAATGATGATAGATCCAGTCAGGAACAAAAGGAAAAGATCGTTACCCAACCAAGCATTAGCCTACTTTCAGTCAGATGTATAATGCAAAGTGCCTTCTCCCTGGAAGTGAGGAGAGGCGAGGTGAGGTGAGGCGAGGCGAGGTGAGGTGAGGGATGGGGGGACTGTGGGTCCCCTTCTTGCACCCTGGCCTCAAACTTGGCTCTGACCCGTTTTCTTTATATTGGGTTTCTGCACGTATTGTTTGAAGAAAAGGTAATAACAGCTGCTAAAAGAGCACCGTTTGAAAACCACTGCTCCAAGGACCCTTATCCACTCCTGACAGTTTGATTTCGATGTATGTTCATTCACCTGCCCCCAGGCTGCAGTGCCTGAGCAGCCTGCCCAGAGGAGGCAGGGGATGCCCCTGCCCCTTTCCTCCCATCTGCTGCACACAGGGCCCAGCCGGCACCCTCAGTACTGCCCATTCTACCCGTGAAGAGATGCCAGAGCAGACAGGAGCCCATCCCATAAGAACCATAAACGTGGTCCGAGATTGACCCTGCTCAGAAATGCATTTCCCGAAAAAGTCATAGAACTCTTCTGGAACCTCTCTTGATTTGCTAACTTTGAAAAACTCCCCAAAACCAAAAGAGCTATTTCTGGTCTTCTAATGCCTCATCTCAGTACCAATCATCAAAGACATCTTTCTGAAATTAAACTGCTTAAAAGTCTTAACTTTTGTCAAGTGGCTAGAAATTCCATGTCTGGGGAACGATTTACTCAAAACAAAGATCTTGGGGGGGGGGGGCGCTGCACACACAAAGATGTTAACGGCCCTTCTTCCTTCCTTTCCCTAAGAAAAGGGTTCTCAACGCAGAACATCCTCTCCCCAAGGGCATCTGGTAATGCGGGAGACATCTCTGTCACTTCATAGTGGTGGTGCTACCCTACAATGCACAAGACAGCCCCTAGAACAAAAAACTATTTGCCCCAAATGTCACTAGTAGCAAGGGGAGAAACCCTGCTTGAAGGGTTTTGATCTTTTTATTTTTTTAAAGATTTTTATTTGTCAGAGAGAGAGAGATCGAGAGACAGCACAAGCAGGGGGAGTGGGAGAGGGAGAAGCAGGCTCCCTGCCAAGCAGGGAGCCCCATGCGGGACTCGATCCCAGGATCCTGGCATGACCTGAGCTGAAGGCAGACACTTAATCAACCGAGCCACCCAGACGCCCTGGTTTTGATCTTTTTAGTTTTTGAGTCTGTGACCGCAGGCAGATAAAGGGAGAGCAAAGAGAACAACTCTCTGGCGGGCATTCCATAAAATACCACACAAGTGGAAACCCAAGGAAGTTAACTTAGAATTCCTTCTCCAGCTGGTGTGATGGCATCTCTGCTGAGGACGTCTTGCAGGGTTACACAGAAGTGCTAGGGGACGCAACCTCCTCGCCCTTCTACCAACTCCGAGACCAAATGGAGGGGAGGCCTGTCAAGTTTGGGGGTGTTGCAGCTGCAATTCTGGAACTCTGTTCTGCACGCAAAGTGCTACTGGGAAATGGGCGATCGATTTTACTACCTAAATTTTCAATTGTGTCATATGCCTCCACATAATGCCTCCAAGCCACTGTCTGACTTGGAGAATCTCACGTAATGCCTTCATGTAATAAATTTCCTATTTTGAAGTCGGAGAGGCATACGAGTTTTTCTTGATGCCACATCAGGTTATCCCCCTCCCACGAGAGAGTTGTTGAACAAATCAGAGTTTAAACAGCGTCTGTTGGAATCCGGCCCCCTCCAGGCCCAGCCCTGCCGGTGACCCCAAGGGGGAGCCCTGTGTCCGTGGCTCTGTTGCCCACGGCTGACCACAAGCTGTGGGGTAGTGCCAACCTGGTAAGACCCCTCCACGAGACCACCAGAGAAGTCAAGCGAAGGATGTGCACTGTCTTCCAAATCCCTCTTCATTCCCCTGCTTTCCAAATAAGCCAACACCCACGTTGCTATAGACTTGTTTTTTTGTTTTTTAAAGATTTTATTTATTTATTTGAGAGAGAGAATGAGAGACAGCACAAGAGGGAAGAGGGTCAGAGGGAGAAGTAGACCCCTCGCTGAGCAGGGAGCCCGATGCGGGACTCGATCCCGGGACTCCAGGATCATGACCTGAGCCGAAGGCAGTCGCTTAACCAACTGAGCCACCCAGGCGCCCTATAGACTTGTTTTTAAAACAAAACCAAGCAATTCGAAGTTATCGCTCCAAAAGCAACTGCAATTCAGCCGAACGCCACATAGATCTATATAAAGGTGTCAACTTTTGGGCGCCTGGGTGGCTCAGTTGGTTAAGCGACTGCCTTCGGCTCAGGTCATGATCCTGGAGTCCCGGGATCGAGTCCCGCATCGGGCTCCCTGCTCGGCAGGGAGTCTGCTTCTCCCTCTCCCACTCCCCGTTTGTGTTCCCTCTCTCGCTGTGTCTTTCTCTGTCAAATAAATAAATAAAATCTTTAAAAAAAATAA
>NW_028052011.1:0-402 GCF_054177405.1 Leptonychotes weddellii
CACGGGGTGATGTATGGAAGTGTTGAATCACCATATTGTAACACCCCAAACTCATATTACACTGGATGTTAACTAAGTGGAATTTAAATAAAAACCTTAAAAAAAGCAAAGACAGACAATAACAAATGTCGATGAGGACGTGGAGAAATAGGAACCCTCCTATAGCAATATAGCAATAGTGGGAATATAAAATGGCGTAGTCACTTGGATAACAGCCTGGCAGTTCCTCAAAGAGGTAAACAGAGTTTCTGTAGGGCCTGGCAATTCTACTCCTAGGTATATACCCAGGAGAAATGAAAACGTACATCCATAGAAAAACTTCTATGTGAATGTTTACAGCAGCACGTTTCATAATAGCCCAAAAGTGGAAACCACCCAGCGTCCATCAACCGATGAATGGAG
>NW_028052012.1:0-402 GCF_054177405.1 Leptonychotes weddellii
TGCAAACTGATAAAGATTTTTATAATGTACATAAATCTCACTTAAAACATCTAGCATGTTTATAAGTTAAATGTTTATACAATAAAATTTTATTGAAAAAAGGAGCAGGGTATCAAAAGCATGCATCATGACCAAATGAAATCAGGATATCAAAAATCTTCCAACATAAGAATTACATCAAGAAAGAAGACTGCCAGAGTGCCTGGGTGGCTCAGATGGTTAAGCTCTGCCTTGGCTCAGGTCGTGATCCTGGGGTCCTGGGATCGAGTCCCACATCGGGCTCCTGGCTCAGCGGGGAGTCTGCTTCTTCCTCTCCTCTGCCTCTCCCACTGCTCATGCTCTCTCTCTCTCTGTATCTCTGTGTCTCAAATGAATGAATAAAATCTTTAAAAAAAAAAAAAA
>NW_028052013.1:0-402 GCF_054177405.1 Leptonychotes weddellii
ATTTCCAGACAGAAGATTTAAGAGCCAGATTCATTATTTCTTTCTCTCTCTCTCTTTTTAACTCTGTCTTGGTGGGTAAAAGCTTGTGTCAGGATGGAAACTCTGGGGGCGCCTGGGTGGCTCAGTTGGTTAAGCGACTGCCTTCGGCTCAGGTCATGATCCTGGAGTCCCGGGATCGAGTCCCGCATCGGGCTCCCTGATCGGCAGGGAGTCTGCTTCTCCCTCTGACCCTCCTCCCTCTCATGCTCTCTGTCTCTCATTCTCTCTCTCGCAAATAAATAAAATCTTAAAAAAAAAAAAAAAAAGTATAAATTTCATCAAGGGCAGGAATGATACCATTTAATTTTTCCTCCAAGAAAAAATCTGTTTTTCTTGTGTCTTGCCCCCCAAAATGAATGCCAA
>NW_028052014.1:0-402 GCF_054177405.1 Leptonychotes weddellii
GCTTTATGTGATGAGAAGCCACGTTAAACACCTAGTGAAATGTCATCGGGTTTGGAATCCTGCTTTATAATTGTTAACCTTGCTTTATGACTGAAGAAAGCAGACATTGTGGAAAGACACAACTCGTGTGTGTGCCTTCTGAGCGTGCTCATGACAGGCTCAACTTCCCCTATTATCCTTTTAATATCAGTAGGATCTAGAGTGATAGTCCCTCTCTCATTCCTGATATCGGTTCTGTGTGTGCTTTCTTTCTCTCTTCTTTTTTTTTTTTTAATTTTTTTTATTCTTATGTTAATCCCCATACATTACATCATTAGTTTTAGATGTAGTGTTCCATGATTCATTGTTTGTGCATAACACCCAGTGCTCCATGCAGAATGTGCCCTCCTCAATACCCACCAC
>NW_028052015.1:0-402 GCF_054177405.1 Leptonychotes weddellii
AAGTTTTTTTTCAGACCAGTATTTTTTTTATCTCTTAACCTTCTTATATATTCATTCAAATATCTTTATGCTCTTATTAGTCCTTTAGGGAAAGCTATTTTGAAATTTCGATTTAAAAAAAAAATCTATGGGCACAATGCTTATTTTCTGGTTTCTCGGTGAAACAGTTGTCTTCCTCATCGTATTTTCTGTGTTTCCCAAGGGGCCCAGGAGAAGTGAGTCCTTGGGTGTTGAAGGAATAATGGAGGAATTACTGAACGGACCAGCAGGGGTGTTAGGTGTATGACAAGTGTCAAGTACAGTGAGAAATCTTCGGAGAGCTATCTGAACCTTTCAGCTCTAATCCCCAGGTTTGGGGACTACATTAAGATCCACCAAAAAATTGCTAGAACCGATACAGGA
>NW_028052016.1:0-402 GCF_054177405.1 Leptonychotes weddellii
GGCGCCTGGGTGGCTCAGTTGGTTAAGCGACTGCCTTCGGCTCAGGTCATGATCCTGGAGTCCCGGGATCGAGTCCCGCATCGGGCTCCCTGCTCGGCGGGGAGTCTGCTTCTCCCTCTCCCACTCCCCGTTTGTGTTCCCTCTCTTGCTGTGTCTTTCTCTGTCAAATAAATAAATAAAATCTTTAAAAAAAAAAAAATGTTAAAAAAAAAAAAAAGAAGAGTTAGACTCAACGGCATCTGTACATGAATTGAAAACGAATAGAGCACATTCACATACAGTGTCGGAGCCGAGCCTCTCAATAACTCCAGATGATAAACCAAGTGATGAGTTTCCTGACACAGTTGAGGAGACTGGGACTCAGAAAACCCAATTAACTTGCCAGGGCGCCCCCAGCTGGGA
>NW_028052017.1:0-402 GCF_054177405.1 Leptonychotes weddellii
GGCGCCTGGGTGGCTCAGTTGGTTAAGCGACTGCCTTCGGCTCAGGTCATGATCCTGGAGTCCCTGGATCGAGTCCCGCATCGGGCTCCCTGCTCAGCAGGGAGTCTGCTTCTCCCTCTGACCCTCCCCCCTCTCATGTGCTCTCTCTCTCTCATTCTCTCTGTCTCAAATAAATAAATAAAATCTTTAAAAAAAAAAAGAAAAAAAAAATCAATAAATTAATCAAAATTTAAAACTTTTGCTCTCAAAATGCCAAGAATATGGAAAGTAAACCATAGCTTGTGAGAAAATATTTGCAAAACATATACTTGATAAGGCTGATATCTAGAATTGATAAATAGCTCTTACAACAATAAGAAGACAAGTTACCTAATAAAAAGGGGGCAAATAATTTGCACAGAC
>NW_028052018.1:0-402 GCF_054177405.1 Leptonychotes weddellii
CGCTGGCTGATCAGGCCACTGGTTGGGGGAGGTGGTGTGGTTGTTTCTTAAAACAAGACAGAAATGAAGTTTGCCTCCTGGATTGACTCTTCCTTTCATGAATGATTTCTCTGTGGCATGGGATACTGTTTGTTAGCATTTTATCCACAGTAGAACATTTTTCAAAATTGGAGTCATTCCTCTCAAATCCTGTCTCTGCTTTATCAACTAAAATTATGTAATGTTCTAAATCACCATTTATGGCAGCTATATCCCTATGAAATGCATTTCTTTAATAATAAGACTTGAAAGTTGAAATGATTCCTTGATCATGGGCTACAGTATGGATGCTGCATTAACAGGCCTGAAAACCACATTAATCTCATTGTCCGTCTCCATCAGAACTCTTGGGTGACCAGGTGC
>NW_028052019.1:0-402 GCF_054177405.1 Leptonychotes weddellii
ACTGCCCAGTGGCAGTTCCAGGAACGTACCCCAAGGGGGTGTGGGCTGCTGAAGGCAGGAGCAGGGCTGGCCAGATGCACAGCTCACCAGCGCAGGGCAGGACACCCCTGGACCCAAAGGTTAAGAGAACAAAAAGCACAGGGGTACCCTTAGTTCCCCATTCCTCACATTTACATGTGGAGGGAATGCTACTTGAATGCCTCCTGGCCTCTTGGTCCAGTCTCACTGATTGCTCACCATGGAGGAGCAGGTGACTGCTGTTGGCTCATGCTCCATGACTGCGTAAAGCTGATCTCTCAGAAGGCTGGAAACAACAGGGATTCGATCTCCTTTCTTCCCTCTCCACCTAGGACCCATGGGAGGCAGCAAAAGGGTAAAGTTTCTGACTTGGAGATCCCAACT
>NW_028052020.1:0-402 GCF_054177405.1 Leptonychotes weddellii
AAAAAAAAAAAATGAAAACTCTGTATAAGAAAAGACATCATGAAAAAGACGTAAGACAATGAAAACCCCGGGGGGGTGGGGCGTGTTAGAAAGGTCACATGAGAGAGGACGAAGGAAGATCCTTAGTAAGGAAAGAACTCCCTCAAGAGTCCGGCTCAACTCTTGGCAGGCGTGCTGCCCCAGCTTGTCTCCTGCAGAGAGATGCTCTCAGCAGCACCTTTCTCGTGGGTGTGAGGACAACACGAGAGGCTGTTTGTGAAGCACTTTACCCAGAGTCTGAGCAAAGCAAGGAAATCATCAGACAGGCAAGGCGAGAGCATGTTCCAGCAAGGTCACTGGCTGCACCACCACCCGCAAAGACAGGAGGAAAACACTGGAAAACCTTATCAGTGTGTTTCAGTA
>NW_028052021.1:0-14889 GCF_054177405.1 Leptonychotes weddellii
GTGGGGTGGCTGGGTGATGGACACTGGGGAGGGTATGTGCTATGGTGAGCGCTGTGAATTGTGCAGGACTGTTGAATCACAGATCTGTACCTCTGAAGCAAATAATGCAATATATGTTAGGAAAAAAAAAAAGAAGATAGCAGCAGGGGAAGAATGAAGGGGAAGAAATCGGAGGGGGAGACGAACCATGAGAGACGATGGACTCTGAAAAACAAACTGAGGGTTCTAGAGGGGAGGGAGGAGGGAGGATGGGTTGTCCTAGTGATGGGTATTAAGGAGGGCATGTTCTGCATGGAGCACTGGGTGTTATGCACAATGAATTATGGAACACTACATCAAAAACTAATGATGTAATGTATGGTGATTAACAACAATAAAAAAATAAAAATAAAATAAAATCCAATTTAGTTTTTTAAAAAAAATCATTGCACTATTAAAGCCATTAACTTTGGACCTACTTTGTTATAGTGTAAAAGAAAACTCGTGTGATTTGACAACTTTAGAAAAATTAGGTAATAAGATGAATAACTGAATTTAAGATCTAACTGAATAAAATTAAGCAAAATATTTATGTGAATTCATTTATTTTCTGCTCATTGATTCTGAACATAGATTTAAGGTATCTTGCTACATAGAGTAGAAATTGTTATAAAAAGGCAAATCCATATCTCCTTCTTGTTACGGATGTGTATATGGATGGGGTAGGGGAGGAGCTAATACATAGGGAAAGGATACCTTGTCACTATAATGCCTTCCTTCTATTTCTAGGTACTGATGGATAGGGGAATAGGAAAGGATGAAATCCCCAAGGTTCTATCTGTTCTCTGTGCTGCTGAAAGTTGAGATTCAAAGTAAAAGTTTCTTTTATACCCATACTTTGCAAGACTATGGAAACAAGGTACAATCAGTACCAGGAAATAATAGTAGGGCTTTGAAGTTTGTCAAATACTCTGATGGGGTTCAGAACATGCTACCCCAAAACACGGCACCTTAGCATACTGAATATTTTAAGTTGAAAGAGTTAGAGAAAATGGCAGAAGCATGAGTCACTCTGACCTCCCCCCATCCCTCTATCCTAAAGCAGGTCATACAACCCTTCTGTGAAAGGTGCCCTTCCTCTACCCAAAAGAAAGCAGACTTTTCTCTGAAGATAAAGGGACACTAAGAAGAATCTGAGCCAACAGGCCTTGTGAAGTTTCCCTAGTTTACTACTCTTACCTCATACTCTTTAGGGCCCTATCATATTTCTCCATGACTCTATACTCTTCATCAAATCTAGTATAAAACACTCCGGTCACGTTTAAGCAGTTCTGAGTCTTCATATCCTTAAGAAAGCTCCCACGCCTCATAAAAGAAGTATTAAAAAACATGTATGCTTTTCTATTAACCTGTCTTTGTCAGTTTACCTTTCAGATGTAGCCAGGGGCCCTCACAGAGTCAAGGAAAACTTTCTCCCTTTTCTACAACTCCTTTTTAAGAAATCATTTCACTAGGGGCGCCTGGGTGGCTCAGTTGGTTAAGCATCTGCCTTCAGCTCAGGTCATGATCCCAGGGTCCTGGGGTCGAGCCCCATGTCGGGCTCCTTGCTCAGCGGGGAGCCTGCTTCTCCCTCTGCCTGCCGCTCCGCCTGCTTGTGCTCTGTCTCTCTCTCTGTCAAATAAATAAAATAAAATCTTTAAAAAAAAAAATAATTTCACTTAGTGCTCACTGCCAGTGTTAGTCCAAGAGAGTAGTGGATGTTGAAGCTGAAGTTGGTCATAGCAGATGGAAGGGTCATGTAAACTCAGTGATCCGAGGACACAATTTTGGAGAAAGCTCCAAATTCAGGTTACTTGGGAAACCCCAGAAGCCCCTATCTTCCAAGAGAGGAGGCACTGGTTCCAACACTCAGTTTACATGAAAATTAAGGCTCAGGGCAGTGGAGTAGCTTAGTAAAAGTTCCTACATCATAAATTTCAGACACTACAGTCTCAGAACAATCTCTTATACTTCAAAACAAGATTTCTAAGAAAATAAACCTTCCAAATTAGTTTAAAGTATCTTTTTTGCCAACCTAATTCCATGGTTCCAATCTAAAATCTCTTCTTAAAAACTGGAAAAAAATGTGGCTTTATTTTCCATCTATGTTGCATTGAAAAATAATATAGATAATTGGTACCCTTGCTATACAGCTCCTCCAAAAAATTACAATCATCCTTAATTTTTCTGAGAGAAGTAACAGAAGGCACTGATACTAGAATGTGTTGTTAACATTTTATCATTTTGTACCAATGCAGGAATAGCCTCTCAAAATAGATTTTTTTAATTTGCCGGCTCAATCTATATGAGTCATAATGTTTCTCAAAACTGTGGCTTGTATTTTGCAAAATCCTCTATAAAATATAAAATGTTACTTGCCTTCCGTATTCAATTAATGAGTCCTTAAGTTGTAAATTACACTGTGAAATAAAAAAAAAAGGAGGTATGACTCTTTGTTATCGGATTAACATTATCTTCTTCAAGTTTTGTGTGTGTGTGTGTGCTTAGCTTCCGTCATGATTTAAAAAAAAAAAACTATCACTGTCTTGATGTGAGACTGACAAAAACTGGATGGGCTCAATTTTTCTGGAAAATGGACATCTTAATATCTATGCCATACTGCCACAGTAACTAAATTTAGGGAACAAGAGTACTTCTTTGAGAATTGAGGTTACACTATTTACTAAGTGTTGTTAAACAGTACCTAATTATTCACTAATAATATTCTAGCCGATGGAGACCAGGGAAAGTGACAGAAATTAACTCTATTGGTAAATACTGAAGATCCAAAATGTGTGTTTCTTATATTCCCCAGGAGTTTATAAGGAAATATTTATTGAGCACCTTTTATATTCAAAGAGCTACGCTAGTAGGGTTACAGGGGAACCCAGGGGAAAGCAGACTTCTGAAGATAAAGGCACAATGAGAAGCTGTAAACCTTCGACACACACAGTTAAGAGGCAGCTGAGACAGAATGTTCTAAGTGCCACTGAAGAGCTATCCAGATAGGAAAACTCTTTATTGTTTCATGACATAACTCCTTTTCTGTGTCTCTAGATTCAATGTGCTCCATATATTTCATGCATGTTTTCATAAGTAGTTGATGCTTAAAATACACTGACCAATTTTGAAATTTGTTACTTATGTCTGTAAAGAGTACGTCTCCAGTGGGAATCATACCTCAGGATTTCACTTCCAAAATACACCAAAGAACCCTGCTGAAGACGATGGACCTTACAAAAGAATGGAAGAGATCAATAATACATATCAGTACAGGATATCTTATCTGTGTGTTAGCCTCCCACATTTTCTAGAGACTGGTGGGGCAGGGAGAAAAGGAGGAGATTCCGAACTTCTGTATATTCTCTGTGCTGTTAGAAGTGGAAATCCACAGTAAATAACTTTTTCTATAGCCATTCTTTGCAAGATTATGGAAACCAAATGTAACTAGCACAAAAAAGGATCTTGGCAAATCCTTTCTCCAAATAAACCTGGACAAAATTGTTACAACCAATCATTTCCAAACTCTGGAAACCAACACAAGCCTTAGAGCAAACAGAGAAGCACTTATTCAAGAAAAACTGCTCAGTCTTTGGCAAAAACAGTGCCAGTCTATAGGCTTCTTCCTTGCAGCTTCTCTGATAACCCTGCCCGAGGCCAGTTTAAGAATGGCAGGGCAAGCCATGAGAACCAGCAGCTTCACTGCTAGAAGGGGGTCACTATGTTTGGGGCAGAAAGAAAAACACACTCAGACACATGATGATAAACAGTAGCAATCGTAGTAACAGACGGGGAAGGCCACATGCTCAGCTGACCTGAGGTTGCAGCTCTGGCTGGGGGAGGTAATGGAATGACAGACTAGCCAGCTAGTCCCCGAGGAGAACTAATGGATGGAAGAGACAGAATCTTAGTAAGCATCCACACAACCCTGGAAGTCTGGACAGCTATGCTCATGAGGAAGGCTGTGCACATGCATGGAAGAGACCAGACAGGGCACTCACCATCCATGTATCCCTGACTGAATATGATGCCATGGACACATGCAGAGGAAACTCAAGAGGACCCAATGGAAAGCAAAGCCTGAAATTGGAATGTTCTACAATCCACAGAGAGATTCACATACAGAGGGTGGAAGCGTTATTCGAGGTGTTTAAGGACAACCTCTATTGAATCGTTGGCTGAGTTATAATAAGACAGCAATGAACATTAAGAAGCTGGGTTTATAATAAAAAAAAAAAGCTAAAAAATGTTTTGAGCAGACACATCAACAGATGTGCACCCTGAGAGGGGAAAAAAAAAAACTATACAGGTTCAGTCCAAGCAAGTCACTGAACAGCAACAACAGAAGAAAAAAAAGAATCCAGAGTTGCTCTATTATCTAAAATAATCATTTTTTAACCAAAATTAGGAGAAACATGAAAATGAACAGGTAAGTGTGGATACACATATTGAATTGAGCAAAGGCTTTAAAGTTGCTAGTATAAATATATTCAAAAAAATTAAGAAAACCATGCATGAAAAACTTCCTAAACATGTTATTGAGATACAGTTCACATACTATATAGTTGACCCATATAAAATGTACAATTTGTATGGGCATTAATAGATTCACAAAAAGGTGATCATTATCACAATCAATTTTAGAGCACTATTATGTCTCAAAGAAATGCTGTACTCTTTAGATATCACCCCCTATTCCCTACTCCATCCTCCAGTCCCAAGCAATGACTCATCTACTTTCTATCTCTATAGATTTGCCTCTTCCAGACATTTTATATAAATGGAATGATATACTACCTGTTTTTTTGTGACTGGCTTATTTCACTTAGCATAATGTTTTAAAGGTTCATCTGTATTTATCTTAGGAGAAAGCAGTTGTATCTCTTTATCCCATTATGGTTGAGTATTTTTTCATTGTACAGATATAACACATTATGTGTATCCATTTATTGGTTGATGTACATTTGGGTTAATGCCACCTTTTGCCTTTATGAATAATACTGCTACAAGCATTCATGTGCAAGTCTCTGTATATATATATTATTATATATATTCCTCTCGGTTAATATTCCTCTCGGTTGCATCCTCAGAACGTAATTGTTTAAATTTGAGGAACTCCCAGACTGCTTTCTAGAATGGTTGCACCACTTTACATTCCCACCAGCAGTGTACAAGAGTTGTGACTGCTCCAGGTCTTCAACATTTTTTATCTGATTTTTCATTCTAGACACCCCAGTGGTTTGAAATAGTATCTCACTGTGGTTTTTATTTACATTTCCCTGATGGTTCATGATGTCAAACATTTTTTCATTTTCATGTCATCCCTTTGAATATTTTCTTTAGTAAATGCCTATTTAGACTGTTGGCCATTTTTTTTTTAATTACTGAGTAATATGGTATCTCCATATAGTCTAGTGTAAGTACTTTATCAGATACGTAATTTGCAATTATTCTCTTCTTTGGAATAGTTTAACAAAAATAGGTATTACTCTTTGAATATTTGAACAAATTCCTTTGAAACTGGGAAGCCATCTGCTTCTGGACTTTTGCTTGTTGGGAGTTTTTTGATTATTGATTCAATTTTGTTACTAATCATCAGTCTGTTCATTTTTTCTATTTCTTCCTGATTCTGTTTTGGAAGATTACATATGAATTTATCCATTTCTTCTAGGTTGTCTGATTCATTGGCTTATTTTCCATACTTCTCTCTTATAAGCCTTGTATTTCTGTGGTGTGGGTTATTACTTCTCTTTTATTTCTGATTTAAATCCTCTCTTCTTGAAGAGTCTGGCTAACAGTTTATTACATCTTTTCAAACAACTAGCTCCTGGTTCCATTTTCTTTTCTATTGTTTTAAGTCTCTATTTCATTTATTTCCACTCTGATCTTTGCTATTTCCTTTCTTGTACTAACTTTGGGCTTTTCTCTTTTACTAGTTCTTTTAGGTCCAAGGTTAGATTGAGATTTTTCTCTTTTCTTAAAGTAAACCTGTATCGCTATAAACTTCCCTTAGAACTGCTTTTGTTGCATCTCAATGATTTTGAACCACTGTGCTTCTACTTTCATTTATCTCAAGGTGTTTTATTTCCTCTTTGATTTCTTCATTGACCCACTGGTTATTTAGTATGTTGTCTAGCCTGTACATGTTCATGTTTTTTTTTCCAATTTTTTCCTTGTAATTCATTTGTTTTCATACCACTATGGTCAGAAAAGATGCTTCTTATGATTCCAATCTTCTTCAATTTACTGGGATCCAACATATGACCTATCCCAGAGAATGTTCCATGTGCACTTGAAAAGAATGGGCACTCTGCTGTTTGGGGATGGAATATTCTGTATCTATTATGTCCATCTGGTCTATCGTGTCATGCAAAGCCACTATTTCTTTATTGATTTTCTGTCTAAACAATTTATCTACTGATATGTTAATATTCCTTCCTATTATTATATTACTGTCAATTTCTTTATGTTTTAATACTTGTCTATGTATTCAGGGGCTTCTATTTTGGGTTCATAGATATTCACAGTTACATCTTCTTGTTTCATCTCTTTACCACTATGAAATGCCTTTGTCTCATTGCAGTCTTTATTATTTTTTTAAATTTTTTATTTATTTGAGAGAGAGAGAATGAGAGAGAGAGAGAGAGCATGAGAGGGGGGAGGGTCAGAGGGAGAAGCAGACTCCCTGCCGAGCAGGGAGCCCGATGCGGGACTCGATCCCGGGACTCCAGGATCATGACCTGAGCCGAAGGCAGTCGCTTAACCAACTGAGCAACCCAGGCGCCCTGCAGTCTTTATTTTAAAGTCCACTTTGTTTAATACAAATTATTGCTACCCTGGCTTTGTGTATTTCCTTCTCTTTACTTTCAGTCTGTACGTGACTTAGGGTCTGAATCAAGTCTCTTGTAGGCAGCATCAAGATGATTCTCACCAGTTGCCTTTTTTTTATTATTTATTTAAGATTTATTTATTACAGAGAGAGAGCGTGTGTGACTGGGGAGAAGGGCAAAGGGAGAGGGAGGGAGAGAATCTTAAGTAGACTTCCTGCTCAGCGGGGAGCCTGATATGAGGCTCTATCTCAGGACCCTGAGATCATGACCTGAGCCAAAATCAAGATGCTCAACTGACTGAACCACCCAGGTGCCCCAATCTCATCAGGTTTTTTATCCATTCAGCTATCCTATGTCTTTTGATTGGAGCACTTAGATCATTTCCATTTAAAGGAATCTTTGATAGTATGTACTAATTGCCATTTCATTGTTTTCTGATTGTTTTTGTACTTCTTCTCTGTTCCTTTCTTCTCTTATTCCGTTCCCTGTAATTGATGACTTTCTTTAATGTCACTCTTAGATTGCTTTCATTTTTTGTGTGTCTATTATAGGTGTTTAGTCTGTGGTTATCATGAGGTTCATATATAACATCCTAAGCATATAGTAGTCTATAGTAAGTTGATGGTTACTTCTAGTCACACACATTCTAAAAGAAATACATTTTTACTCCCTTCCTTGTAAAATATGACATCATATACATAAAACATCTTCTTTTGTAAATCCCTTAATTTTTAGATATAATTGGTCACTACTTTTGTCTTTTAAACTTTGTTAAGTGTCTTTTGGCTTTTTAAGTGATTGATCTTCTACCTTTACTATATGTTTGCTTGTATTAGTGAAATTTTTTCCTTTCATAATTTTCTGACTTCTACCTTTTCTTTCCCACTTAAAAAAGTCCGTTTCAAATTTCTTTTAAAGACAATGTACTGGTGATGAACTCCTTGAACTTTTGTTTATCTGGGCAACTCTTCCCTTCAATTCTGAATGATAATCTTGCTGGTAGAGTATTCTTTGTTGTAAGGTTTTCTTCGTTTTAGCACTTGAAATATATCATGTTAGTCTCTTCTGGCCTGCAAAGTTCCTGCTGAAAAATCAGCTAATAGCCTTATGGGGTTTCACTTGTACATAAGCAAAATGAGCCCTGCATAGAGCCCCACATCAGCTGTTTTTCTCTTGCTGCTTTTTTATTTTTTTATTGTTATGTTAATCCCCATACATTACATAATTAGTTTTAGATGTAGTGTTCCATGATTCATTGTTTGTGCATTACACCCAGTGCTCCATGCAGAACGTGCCCTCCTCAATACCCATCACCAGGCTAACCCATCCTCCCACCCCTCTCCCCTCTAGAACCCTCAGTTTGTTTTTCAGAGTCCATCGTCTCTCATGGTTCGTCTACCCCTCCAATTTCCCCCCCTTCTCTCTTGCTGCTTTTAATATTCTCTCTTTAAGTTTGGCATTTTAATTATGTGTCTTGGTATGGATCTTCTTGAGTTCATCTTGTTTGGGACTCTGCTTCTTGGACTTGGAGGTCCGTTTTCTTGTTCAGGTCAGGGAAGTTTTCAGCTATTGGTTCTCTGCCCTTTTCTCTCCCTCTTCTCCTTTTGGGACCCTAAAATGGAAATGTTAATACGCTTGATATTGTCCCAGAATTCATTAACATATCCTCATGATTTTAATTTTTTTTTTTCCTTTCAGCTTGGGTGCTTTCCATTATCCTGTCTTCCAGATCACTGATCTGTTCTTCTGCATCCATTTATCTGCTATTGATTCCTTCTGGTCTTTTTTCATTTCAGTGATTGTATTCTTCAAATCTGATTGGTTCTTTTATTATTTTCTGTTAATTGAAGTTCTGAGTTCATCCACCCTTCTCTTCTCATCCACCCTATTGTATTCTTCAACTCTGATTGGTTCTTTTATTATTTTCTGTTAATTGAAGTTCTCACTGAGTTCATCCACCCGTCACTTCATAAAGTGAGTATCTTTATGGCCATTACTTTCAATACTTTATCAGGCATATTGCTTATCTGTTTCATTTGGTTCTTTTTCTGAGTTTTCTCTTGTTCTTCTGTTTCAGACATATTCTTATTTGACTTTCTATATTTGTTTCTATGAATTAGATGGAACAGATACTTTGACACCTGAAGGAACGCCTTGTGAAGGAAGGTCTCCTGTGCAGACTGTGTGCCTGTCAGCTTTGGGTACCTGGCTGGATCTGTAGCAGGCACAGAGTGCAGGTCTGGGGCAATCTGCACTGGGCCCACCCTAATGGGCTGGCTAGAGCCAAAGTGGGCATGGGCTGGGGATTCTTTGGGCATTCCAGCCTGGTGGGGGGGTGGATGGGGCTGGCAGTATAGCTGGAGTCAAAACAGGTGCAAGCCACAGGGTCCCAGGGTGCTCTATGCAGGGGCTGGCCTGCCATGATGGCTGGAGCCGAGGCAGGCATAGACCAGGAGGTAACCTGGCAGGATGGCTAAAGCTGAAGTGTACATACGCTGGGAGACATGGGGGGACTCCATGCATGAGAACTCCAGCAGGACAACTGAAGCTGAAGTTGGTGCAGGCCTGATGTGGTCTGGAATGCTCTGCACCTGAGTCACCTTGGTAGGACAGGTGGAGCTATAGTGGGCACTATCTGGGGATACCCCACAATGTGCCATGAATGGGGCACTTTGCAGATCCTCCTCGGAGGGACAGTTGTGGCTGATATAGGCTCAGGGTCTGGGGCTCACTGAGGCAGCAGCTTGATACCATCTGTGCAATCAACCTAGAAAGGGAATATGAACAATGGCACTCACCTGCCCACCCCTCTGACCCCTGAGAGTGTTCTGAAGCTTGGTTACCATTTGGCAGAACTCTAGGGACAGTTCCTTTATATTCTAGTTACTGTTTTAAACCATGGCTTTCTTTCTGTGGTCCAAGGCAGGTGAATCCGCTTCCAGGCTATCAATCCTGCTTCCCCACCCCAACTGTAGCTCACAACATAGGGAGGTGAGATTTCCATCTTTACCACGTCTCTATCTCTCTTGCCATTGTCTATGTGTTCCCTCTATCTTTTGTTGTGCAGAAGCTGTTGAGTGAATCCTCAGGGTTTTTTCAGGAGGAATTGCTTTATATAAAGGTGTAGATTTAGTGTGTCCATGGAGGAGGTGAGTTCAGGGTCTTCCTATGTCACCATCTTGGACCCCCTCTGATACCTTTTTAAGCAGATAAGTTTTTAATTTTGATGAGGTCTAATTTATCTATTTTTTCTTTTATTTCTATTTTTTGGGGTCATATCTAAGAATCTATTGCCAAATCCAAAAATCATGAAAATTACCCCTAAGTTTTCTTCCAAGTGTTATATAGTTTTAACTATTGTATTTAGGTCTTTGATTCATTTTGAGTTACTTTTTGTATATTGTGTAGCCCAAGGGACTTTTTTTTTTTTTTCCATGTGGATATCCATTTGTCTCAGCACTTGTTTTTCCATGGAAAAAAAGACAGACAATGTCTACTAGTTTCAGAGACATACAATGTCTATTGGTTTCAGATGTACATCACAGTGATATGATATTCTTAGATATTACATATTGATCCCTATGATGCTACTAGGTACCCTATGTCATCATACAAAGTTGAAAATACTTCTCTTTATTGATTAAATGGTTCAGTACCCTTGTCAAAAAATAGATGACACAGATATACGTTGATTTCCAGACTCTCAATTCTAATCCATTGTTGGGTATCCTTTGTCAACTACAATGTCTTCATTGCTGTTATCTTACAGTCAACTTTGAAATCTGGAATTTGAATGCTCTGACTTTGTTCTGCTTTGTCAAGATTATTTTGGCAATTTTGGGTCCCTGGTAATTCAACATGAATTTTTTAATCAAGTGGTTAATATCCACAAAGAAGTCAGATGGGATTCTGATAAGCATTACATTAAATCTGTAATTCAATTTGGGGATTATTTCCATCCTACTAGTATTGTTTCTCATCCATCATTATGTTTCCCCAGTTATTTTTATCTTCTGATATTTCTTTCAGTATTTTTTAATAGTTTTTAAGAGTATAGATTTTGCATTTCCTTTGTTAAATGTATTCCTATTTCATTTTTAAAAAAAAATTTATCTATTTGAGAGAGAGAGAAAAAGAAAGAGAGCACAGCAGGAGGGGCAGAGGGAGAGGGATAGAGAATCTCAAGAAGATCCTGAGCTGAGCATAGAGTCTGATGCGGAGCTCAATTTCATCCCCCTGAGATCATGACCTGAGCCAAAACCAAGAGTCAGACATTTAACCGACTGTGCCACCTAGGTGCCCCATTCCTATTTTTTTATGTTATTGTACATGGAATTGTTTTTCTTAATTTTATTTTTGGAATTTTGTAATGTTCTTATCACTGTATAGAAATACTGTAGACTGTGCATATTGATATATCCTGTAAACTTGTTGGACTTCTTAGTTTGTTTTTTTTAAAGATTTTATTTATTTTTTAACACAGAGAGAAACAGCGAGAGAGGGAACACAAGCAGGGAGAGTGGGAGAGGGAGAAGCAGGCTTTCTGCCGAGCAGGGAGCCCGATGTGGAACTCGATCCCAGGACCCTGGGATCATGACCTGAGCCGAAGGCAGACGCTTAACGACTGAGCCACCCAGGCGCCCCTGGATTTCTTAGTTCTAACATTTTTTTAGTGCATTATACTTTAGGGTTTTCTATATACAAGAAGCAAAAGTTCGCTTCTTGCTCTCCCATCTGCATGCTTTTAATCTTTTCCCTCCTTTACCTAATGCCCTGGGGATAATCCCTCGAGCACAATATTGAATATAAGTGGTTAATGCAGGCATCTTTGTCTTATTCCCAATCTTAAAGGAAAGCATTTTGTCTTTTATTATTAGGAATGGTATTAGCTGTGTTTTTCTTGGTTTTTGTTTTTTTGTTTCTGTAGGTGTCCTTTATCAGGTTGAGGAACTTACCTTCTATTCCTAGTTTAAGTATTTTTATCATGAAAGCATTTTGGATTATGTCAAAGACATTGAAAGTCAAAGGACAGAAAGAAATATACCACATGAATGGTTGGATGGCTGGAAAAGCTGGATGGTTATATCAATATAATACAAAATAACCTTTAATACAAAAAATATTACTGAAGACAAAAATGGTCATTTCATAGTGATAAAGTGTTATTTCATTAGCAAAATATAATAATATAAACACTCATGTGCCTAACAAGAGTATCCCAAAATACATGAAATAAAAATTGACATTAATTGAAAGAAAAAATAGGCAATCCAAAAGTAAGAGTGGTAAACTTGAATATATGAGTTCAGTAGTTGGTAGAATGAGACAGAACATCGACAATGACAAAGAAGACTTGAAAAACAATGTCAGCCAACTAGACCTAACTGAAATCTATAGGACATTTCACACAACAAAACCATAACACATTCTTTTCAAGTAAACATGAAACTTCCTCTGAAATAGACCATATGCTAGTCCCTAAGTCTCAACAAATTTAAAATGATGAAACAGTACAAAGTACATTCTCCAACCACAAAAGAATTAAATTACAAATAAGCAATAAAAAGAAATTCAGGCAATATGTAAGCCTTAGAAATTACACAATGTAATTCTAAGTAAAACAAGAGTCAAATAAGAAATTGCAACAAGAATTATAAAACATAGGGGCGCCTGGGTGGCTCAGTTGGTTAAGCGACTGCCTTCGGCTCAGGTCATGATCCTGGAGTCCCAGGATCAAGTCCCGCATCAGGCTCCCTGCTCAGCGAGGAGCCTGCTTCTCCCTCTAACACTCCCCCATCTCATGTACTCTCTTTCTCTCTCATTCTCACTCTGTCAAATAAATAAATAAATCTTTAAAAAAAGAAAGAATTATAAAATATATTTGAGTTAAATTAAAATGGAATCCTAAGTGATAAAGTTGCCAGACACAAGCCAAGCAGTGCTTAGACATCTACAGCTTAAAACCCCTATAGCAGAAAAGTAGAGTGATCATACATCAGTAACTTATGGTTCCACCTTAAGCAACTACAAAAAGAACAAACTCAACCCAAACAGAAAAAAAAAAAATGCAGCAATAAAGATCAGAGACCAAATAGATTAAATAAAAAACAGGAAAACAGAAAAATCAATGAAACCACTTTTCTTTGAAAAGATGAACAAAATTAACACATTTTTAGATAGACTGACAAAGTTAAAAAAAAAAGAGTCAGAGCAAAAAAAAAAAAAGATAGCTCTTACTCAACATTTAAAAGGAGAGTCTTATGGCACTCCTGTCTTTTTATACTTTGCAGAAGACACAATGATGATGAGCACATTTCTGTGGTGCTACAATATCCTTTGCCTTCTATCCTGAGGTCAGTGAAGTCAGGGCAAGTCCTCTGCTCTGGCCAGTGTTTCAGTACCTTCCATTAGCAGTTTACATACAAAGTGCATGCTTTTAGAAGTCCACAAATTATTTCAGGAATTCATCTGTATTTGCAACGTTAGGCCATTCCCAGGAGATAGCTGTCATCCATCTGTAACAAAAGCTACCTTCTGACTATTAAATCGAACTATGGGAACGCATAGAAGAATCAGACCTGCCTGAAAAGCACAATTCAAAATGAGGAAGCCAACAAGAGCCTCCATTCAAGTAATTACAGCTCTAAGAAAAGCTTTCAAGAATTTGAAACAGATTCCAAACTTCTCACTTACCTTAATTGGTTTCTACACAAATGTGCATTGAGTCCATCTGTCTGTATTCATACACATCCTTCTCTCTTTGGGTTAAACCCTCATTTCATTCCTTGGCTAGCTACTATAAAGACATTAGAAAGTTCTGTTCTGCAGTGTTAAAATGTCACAGTGAAACCTAAAATAGAGAACAATGTGAAAGGCTGTGAATGTGACATTCAGTTTGAAGGTCATGGGATAGCGATAATAAGGAGTAAGTAGAAGGTGCTGTCTGATATGTCCACAAACTGCTGCCTTGAGCCTTGAGATTCCTTCTCGAGTTTGGGGTTCCTTAAGGAATTTGCCTAGGTCATCTCTCTCTGCAGTTCTTCCTGGATCATGATCTGATTTAGCTCTGCCAATTAAAACCTGTTTAAGTATTTGTCAAGAGACATCCTCTGTCTTAATTCTTCTAGACAGAGAAGTGGCAGGAGATGAGTAACTTCGAGATCTTTGGTATTCCTACTGGACCCTGAATGGATAATGCTACCACCCTTTCTTTTTCTTTTCTTTTTTTTTTTTTGAGAGAATGAGCGGGAAAAAATGTGGTGAACAGATTCTGCATAATGTACCCACTACAATTATAATTCTCTTAGCATAAAAATAAATCATGAATATTTATCTCTAAATAGCAAAATAGTCATAACAGTAATGTATTTAAAAAGGTAGTAGAAGATTTAGGCTGAAAGCAAAATGTCCTAACCTCTTGTTCCAAGGACAGGCCTCTGCTTAGAGTGGATATGGACTAGATGGTGTCTTAACACAAGTTGAGGAGCAAACTCTCAACAGCCAACTGCTGATTGTGGGTGGAAAAGAGAATCGGGTGTTCCCAGTAAAAGCTGCGGTTGCCTCCTACACACTTGCCTCCCCAAGAGTCATGGGACTTTCAGCGAAGAGACAATCTTCACTCTTAATTTTTATCATCAGCGATCAGAACATTTCATTTACTTCCTGCAAGAACTGAACTTCCCGTGACAAACATTTAATCTGATGTAGACCTATGCAAAGACAATTTGTTTATTTTCTTGAGTTTCTAAAAATTATCCTTAATTAAAACAGCCTCGGGGCATAAGAACTATCAAACCACATTAGTAAAATACAAGGAAAACAACAAGCTGTAATGATTAATATATGAACTTACTAAAGTGTATTTTCATTTTACCTTATTTCATCTATCATTTTGGGAGGACTAGCAGTTTTTTTTTTTTTTTCAATTTTTTTTTTATTCTTATGTTAATCCCCATACATTACATCATTAGTTCTAGATGAAGTGTTCCATGATTCATTGTTCGTGCACAACACCCAGTGCTCCATGCAGAACGTGCCCTCC
>NW_028052022.1:0-8939 GCF_054177405.1 Leptonychotes weddellii
TTTTTTTTTTTAGTAGAACAAAAAAGTTATATGTGTCTAAATTGCTGGAGGAAGACAATGACAACTGAGTCTATGCTGAGTTTAAGGGATTGAGTATCTGAAATTGTCTGGACATTTCAAAGGCAGTGGTAACCATTAAATGTATGTTGTTGCTTTTTAAAACTTTGTAACCACAGTAAACCTTTATGGTCAAGTAATGTTTTGTGAACTTAATAATTTTTAAAATGTATTTGTAAGGTCATGTGGGGATGTGAAACCATTAGTAGCTCCTGTTGTTAAAATGTAAGCATCTCATTAGCTAGGGATTGCATTTCTTTACTGCAAGTAAAAGAAAACATAACTCAAAAGTAGCTTACACAAAGTTTGCATTTTTCTTACATAATAGAATTCCAGAAGCAAATAGCCCAGGACAAATATAGTAGTTCTTTTTGTCATAAAATGCCCATGCTTTTCCTCATGCCCAATTATCTGTATCATAGGCTTGTCACCTGATAGCTACAAATGGCAAGTCCACATCCAGTATCATGACAATATTCCAAGAAGGATAGAGGAAAAAAAGGGCAAAGGACAAATTGCATGTTTCAATTCTTTTTTTTTTAAAGTGTTTTCTACCAAAAAAAAAAAAAGTGTTTTCTACAAATCAGTATCAGTAATTCTCTTATATGTATTGGCCAGAACAGTAAATAAAGTTCAAGTGGTAAGCTTTCTAAAAGAGAAGGGGAGAATTGATATTTTGTGAGTAGTTAGTAGTGTCTACCTGTCTAAATAAAAATATACATCCAGATTCACTTTTTATTTTAAATAATTCTTTAAAATTGCTGCTATTTACACCAGTTGCTTATTCTGAAAACAATCCAATAATTGTGTTTAACAATTTGAATATATAGAATAATTATAATTTAATAATGATAAACAAATGTTTTTAAATTTAACAGACTAAGAAAATCTCATAAACAGTGATCTCAGACATAGAAATCATATGCTGCATAGAATAATTAAAATAAATATCTATAGGGATTACATATTGGAAATCTTTCAAAACATGTTATATGACTATATCTGATAGCCTTTAGGCATCAATAAATTTCAACCCCAGATAATTTTTTAATCTACCTTTCTATCTGTTTCTAATAAACAAAGGCAGGAATAATTAGCAAACATTTTAAGATAATCATAAAGGACATGAAGCATCATAAACCTGTCTGATGACCTTGAGATATTAAATACTTCATGCTGAATTAGGAAATGCATAATATATATATTCACATATTCATTCAGCACATATATACTTTGAACCAATTAGGTATACCCTGTGCATAGCTCAATGGTAGTATTGAGAATCTATGATTCAACTTAGTGTTTTGAAATGTTTTATATAATTAACTGTTTTGTGGTTGATCAAAGGAAAAAGAAGTTAAGTTCCTTTCTGAAAACATTTTTATCTTGTTTTATTAAAAAACTGTCTTTCAACGGTCATCATTAAGCTTAGTATAATTATCTTCATGATGTGAGGAGGCTCAAGCAGGGTGTAAGTCACAAGAAATGTCACAGACCTAAAAGGAAGATGAAACCAAGTGAGTGGATAAAATATCCTTCTTTCATAGGTGGGATCTAAGAAGGAATGTACTTCACAAATATTCCTTTCAGTTTGAGAGCAATTCAAAAAAGGAAAGGGTCAAGAGCACCATTGCTTCAACAGCTGACCTAGAATAGCTTTTCAATGGTTACAGGAAAGTATTCTCACTGGGAAAAGCAAAGGCTGCAACAACTACATGATTTTAACCTAGATCTGGTTCATACAACTGCCACCTTCTGGAATGGACAAGCAGTTAGTTCAAGTGGTTACATCAAGTCAGAATGGGAAGGATGTATGCATTATTCAAAATTCTGCATTGAAATTTCATTTAGTTGAAATAAATTGTGCTTAATTCTTAATTCTTGTTTCAAGCCAGGATACACGTGTTGATTGAATTATCACTATCAAGTGATAGATTTTCTGAACAATAATATATTTTCCCCACAAGCTATACAATAGCTTACAGGAAAAATGAACTTAGGAAAATTCATTTTATACAGAAGAATGTCATAATTAAGGTAATACAGAGAAATAAAATACATTTCCAGATATTACACTTCTAAATGAGATATAAGAATCCCCAAGAAGTTGGGAAAAAAGAAAATCATAGGTTCTTAAGGGGAAAATTAATTTATTTTTTCTTTTTAAATTGTTGTTATCAGTGTTATCAATTCTACAATCATGTCCATGTTCAGTGAGTTTTTCCAGGGATAACTGATCTGATGTTATTTATCTAACTAGCTTGTATTGGTCTAACAAATGTCATGATTTAAGATTTCTTGATCATCCAGTAGGGGCCTTTAGAAAGCTATCACTAATATATATACTATAATAAATTTATATTTATATAAATTATATATAAATGTATATTTATATGTAATTATATATATATAAATTTATATATAATTTATATTTCTATATAAATATTATAAATTATATATGAATATACATTTTGTTGTATACAATAAATAATATTTATAATATATTATATATCATATGTAATGATATATAATACCATATAACATAAATCATATTTATATAGCATTTTATATTATATTTTATATAAATATATACTTATATTTATGTATGTATTTATATATAAATATAAAATATTTAAATAATTTTTATATGGCATTATTTATATTTTATATTTCTGTTATATTTCTATTATATAAATACTTATATTTATATATCTTTATATAGTATTATATATAAATATATATATTTTGTTATATATATTTTTCCTACAAATAATTTTAATTCTTCAGTTAATGTTAAATTCCACCTCCTATCACAGGGAAAAAAATAAATATTCACTAAGAAACATTTTTTTGTTGTGTGAATGACTGGTTTCGTAAATTTATCAAACTATAATCATTCAAAACATAATCATGTTTTAATTATGCTTTAGTTGGAAACATGAATTAGTGATTAAAATAATAAGTTTGTAATATCACAGACTGATATCAGTGAATAATTCTAATTATTAACATTAAACTTGAAATCACTAATATATGTCAAACACAATATTATGTCACAAATCCACAACATTAGGCTTTTTAGTAAAGATAATATTACCATCCAGTTATAATAAATAAATCAGTAATATGTATATCTATTGTAAAAAGCACTGAATGCACTTAGATGTTTATTTTTAAATGATTTTTGTCACTGTGGATTACATTGACAGTAAGTATTGCTGTTTTATATGAGAAAGAATAAGAAACATACACATGGACTATTATTTGCAGCAATATTTAAGTAGCTTCAATTTGTATACTCGTATATCTTTAGTAAAATTATACTGTAATATTTTGGCAATAAAGCAGAGGAAAGGATATAACTAGAAGAAATAAATGATAGATTAATGAAACTGCATCAACTACTGATAAAAAATATTAAGTAGGGAAATTAAGGATAGTTTTGGTTGCTTGCTTTACCTTGCTTTAGTAAGTGATTTATATCTTTAGTATAATACCAAATCATCTTTATATAGAATAGGATGCAAAATTTGTATAAAATTTTAAATAAACTGTGAGATTTTAGAGAAATTCCTTCTTTAAAAAGATATTGATTATAATTCACTAGACTCTTGAGGGACATGTTTATTTCAAACTGTTGTTAGTTTTGAGAGGGAGAAAGAATCAAGTGAAAAATACAACTTATCTTAAAATGTCCTATAACTGATATGAAAATGTAGTATACTGGCAGTGAGTAAAAAAGGTACATATTTCATAGATTTAAGGAAGGAATAGGGAAATGGCTGTGAATGGAGAAGACTTAAAATTTATAAAGAAAATAGAAGTATGGTGTTCAAAAGTCTGTTTCAGTATTTTATAGCCATAGCTGGTAAACACACTCACACTCACCGAAAGCCTGCCATCTGCCATTCTGGATGCATAGTTCTGTGAATTCAATTAAAAGACAAGAACTGAGATAGTTATTTTTTCTTTACTTTTTAAAAACCCTTAGAAAAAAAATAAAACCTACATGATTTGGATAGCAGGAAGCTGTGGGAGTATCAGTGTAAAGGATCAGTCTTGGAGCTCCATTAATCTACGAATGGAAGTAGAGGAAAATATGGGACAAATTCCAGACAAGGTAAAAGTCTTAGAGAAGTGAAGGAGAAAGGAATTATACCTGCAAGAAAGATACTGAATAGACCAGTAGAACTAATACAAAAGGTCACTTATAATGTGGTAGCAGGAGAAAAGAATGGATTAATAAAATTAACAGGCGGTGGAAGGTTTGAAAGCCAGGAGTATGAACTTTTTTTTTATAAAGATTTTATTTATTTATTTAACAGAGAAAGACACAGCGAGAGAGGGAACACGAACAGGGGGAGTGGGAGAGGGAGAAGCAGGCTTCCCGCCGAGCAGGGAGCCTGATGTGGGACTCTATCCAGGGACTCCAGGATCATGACCTGAGCCGAAGGCAGTCGCTTAACCAACTGAGCCACCCAGGCACCCCAGGAGTATGAACTTTAATGCAGGCAATCCAATATAACTCGATGATATAAGGTTTTATTAGGATTTTTCTGGCAAATGCCAGATTCCTTCATGGAGAAAAGGACACCATTTAGAAAGCAATCTCAATATTATGAAAGTGAGACAATGTGGGAGGACATATTGTTTATGTAAAAATATTGGATTTTATCCAGAAAGCAATGAATTATAATTTGCATTTTAGAAATTTCACTTTGCAGTGTGGATAATATATGAAAAGTAGACACGGTCAGAGGCAATGGGATAAGTTGGGAGAATTTTGCTTGATTTGGAGAAGAAATAATCATGTTGGAGAGAAAATAATAGATTCAATAAACATTTTAGAGTTTGAATTGTCAGTATTTAATGACTAATTGAAAATGAGACTGTTGATGGAGAAGATGGAGTTAAAGGGAAGTCACTGCTTTTTGGCTTGAGCAGATGGAAACAGAGTGCCATTCTGAAATGTATTAAGTAATTGGTTAGAGAAGTGGAGAGGTTTTATGGTAGTGAGGGTGGCAATGAGTGACAGGTCCAGTTTAGAACAAATTCGTTTTGTTATCTATGGCTATCTAGATGGAGGCTTGATGACTGTCTATGATGTTGGATATTTTGTGTCAGAGGTTAAGGAAATATTTAATATTTTCAGGGTTTGGGGATAATGTTAAGGAGAGTGAGGATTTGAAGACTGAGAAAGAAAAAGAAAGAAAGAAGGAAGGAAGAAAGAAAGAAAAAAAAATAAAGAACATCAAACTCAAAACCCAAAAATAAATAATCCAATTAAAAAATGGGCAAAAGACATGACAAGATATTTTTCCAAAGAAGACATACAGATGGACAACAGACACGAAAAGATGCTCAACATCACTCATCATCAGGGAAATACAAATCAAAACTACAGTGAGATACAACCTCACACCTGTCAGAATGGCTAAAATTAACAACACAGGAATCAACAGGTGTTGGTGAGGATGTGGAAAGAGGGGAACCCTCTTACACTCTTGGTGGGATACAAACTGGTGTAGTCACTATGGAAAACAGTATCGAGGTTCCTCAAAAAGTTAAGCATAGAACTACCTTACAGTCCAGCAATTGCAGTGCTACTTACTCAAAGAATACAAAAATACTATTTGAAGGGATACATGCACCCTAATGTTTATAGCAGAACTATCAACAATAGCCAAATTATGGAAAGAGCCCAAATGTCCATTGACTGATGAATGGATAAAGATATGGATATATATACTGGAATATTACTCTGCTATAAAAATAATGAAATCTTGCCATTTGCAACAATATGGATGGAGCTAGAGAGTACTATGGCAAGTGAAATAAGTCAGTCAGCAAAAGAAAAATACCATATGATTTCACTCATATGTGGAATTTAAGAAACAAAACAAATGAACATTGGGGAAAAAAACAGAGAGGGAAACCAAGAAAGAGACTCTTAACTATAGAGAAAAAACTGATAGTTACCAGAGGGGAGGTGGCGGGGGGGGGGGGCGGTTAAATAGGTGATGCATATTAAGGAAGTCACTTCCTGTGATGAACACCAGGTGTTGTATGTAAGTGTTGAATCACTAAATTCTACACCAGAAACTAATATTACACTGTATATTAACAAACTGAAGTTTAAATAAGAACTTGGGGAAAAAAGCAAAATGAAAAGACAAGCCCCAGATTGGGAGAAAAATTTGCATAAGATATGTATCTTTTTTTAAAAAATATTTTATTTATTTATATGTCAGAGAGAGAGTTGGCATAAGCAAGGGGAGCAGCAGAGGGAGAAGCAGGCTCCCCACTGAGGAAGGAACCTGATGTGGGACTCGATCCCAGGACCCTGGGATCATGACCTGAGCCAAAGGCAGATGCTTAACCAACTGAGCCACCCAGGCATCCTGCGAAAGATATATATCTTATACAGGACTATGATCCAAAATATATAGAGAACTTTTAAAACTCAATGAAAAAACAACAAGAAAAGTATTTAAAAATGGCCCAACCTGAACAGATACCTTATCAAAGAACATATACAGATAGCAAGAAAGGATATGAAAAGATGCTCCACATCATTTGTCATAGGGAAGTGCAAATTAAAACAATAATGAGAAACCCCTACACACCTATTGGAATGGCCAAATCAAGGACTCTGACAACATCAAACACTGAGGATGTGGAGCAACAGGAATTCTCATTCGCTGTTGGTGAGAATGCATAATGGTACAACCACTTTGGAAGACAGTTTGGTGGTTTCTTTCTTTTTTTTTTTTTTGTTTGGTGGTTTCTTACAAAACTAAACATACTTTTTTTTTTTTTAAAGATTTTATTTATTTATTTGAGAGAGAGAGAGAGCACATGAGGGGGGGAGGGTCAGAGGGAGAAGCAGACTCCCTGCTCAGCAGGGAGCCCGATGCGGGACTCGATCCCGGGACTCCAGGATCATGACCTGAGCCGAAGGCAGTCACTTAACCAACTGAGCCACCCAGGCACCCAAAACTAAACATACTTTTAACTATATGATCCAGCAATTATGCTCTTTGGAATTTATTCAAAAGAGATTTAAGGTGTATATTAAGATGCCCACAGATATTTATAGCAGCTTTATTCATAATTGCTAATACTTGGAAGCAACTAAGGTGTCCTTCAGTAGGTGAATGGATAAATAAACAGTGGTATATACAGACAATGGAATATTTTTAGCACTGAAAAGGCCTGAAAGAAATTTACATGCATATTGCTAATTGGAAGAAGACAATCTGAAAAAGCTACATGCTATGATTCCAACTATATGACATCTGGAAAAGGCAAAACTACAGGGACAATAAAAAGTTCAATGACTACTAGGAGTTAAGAGAGGGGAAAGAGGAACAAGCAGAGCACAGAAGATTTTATGGCAGTGAAGGTATTCTGTATAATCGTACAATGGCGGATATATGTCATTACACATTTGTCAAAAACCCATAGGATGTACAACACCAGAGTGAATTCCAATGTCAACTATAGGCTTTGAGTGTTGATGTGTTAATGTAGGATCATTGAATGTAACAGATATACCACTGTGGTGCTAAATGCCAACAGTAGGGGGAGGTTGTGTGTGGTCCCAGGAAGAAGGGGTTCAGGGAGTATATGCAAACTCTCTGTACTTTCTGCTCAGTTTTGCTGTGAACCTAAAACTACCTTATGAAATTAAGTTTATTGATTTAAACACACACCACACATCCTCATGTGATATTGGTAAGTTTTACATTCCATATATGTTTATTTATGACAACATTGTTCCAGAAAGAAAGAATGTTCAGTAACTTATAAGGATTCATAAATCTATATCTATACTTAACATCTCGTAAGATAGGGGGAAAAACAGAAAGAAAAGCTAGGGAAAGGACATAAATTAGTCAATAATGAATTGAAGATATCCATGACATTTCCCTTCATCCTTCAATGGACCATGTATTTGGTTTTATAGAAATTCCTGTAAAAAAGGTATTCTCATCATTTACACATTTGACAGTGATTATAAGATTAAATAAATATGCTTTTGGAGGAAGAACAGTTATTCTTTCAGAACAATGTTTATTATCATTTAAAAAGTCCTTGCTGACATTGTTTTGGCATAGCTGCAATGGGGCTTTTCTTCCTGAGCTCTTTTAGCATTTTCTCCTATATAAACTGATAAGGAATTTCACAAAAGCAATTCTGCAGGAGTGGTGGGGTGGAGCAAGAAAAGTCAATCCAGTTACTCTTTGCTGATTTTATTTAACACAGTGGCAGAACACAACATAATGTATCCTATATTGAGGACTCCATATACAGATCTGACAATGAAACAAATATGTACTCAACCAATGTTTCCAGTTGAATTCTCTGTTGAACACAAAATATCTCTGCATATAGTTATCCAGGCATTCAGAGGAGATGAATGACTTTATCTTGTCTTAAGCTTCTATACCCTAGGTTGCATATGCATGCTGTCCATCAGGGAGGAATTCATGCAGTGAGACATGGAAAGAGAAGAGTAGACCAGGGCAAAGGAGATGAGCATGCTTCAAGCTGAAATGTTTTTATTTATTTATTTATTTTTATTTTATTGTCATGTTAATCACCATACATCATTAGTTTTTGATGTAGTGTTCCATGATTCATTGTTTGCATATAACACCCAGTGCTCCATTCAGGACAAGCTCTCTTTAATACCCATCACCAGGCTATCCCAGCCCCCTCCCCCCACCTCCCTCCCCTCTTGAATCCTCAGTTGGTTTTTTAGAGTCCATATTCTCTCATGGTTTGTCTCCCCCTCTGATCTCCCCCCCTTCATTTTACACTTCGTACTATCTTCTTCTTTTTTTTTTTTAACATATAATGTATTATTTGTTTCAGAG
>NW_028052023.1:0-402 GCF_054177405.1 Leptonychotes weddellii
AAGCTTCCAGTTCTTTGTTTACTGATTAGTAGGACAAAGCCTACACTTGGGTATGCTGCCACCAAGTGCTGGTTAGTGCTTCTGTCATGTGCTGGTGCTCCACAGATGGGTCTCACCAGAGAAAAACAGGCTTCCTTTTATCAAAACTGTAACTTTAAACAACGTCCATGAACATTATACTTTAGAAGAATCAAATAGAGGGTGCCTGGGTGGCTCAGTTGGTTAAGCGACTGCCTTCGGCTCAGGTCATGATCCTGGAGTCCCAGGATCGAGTCCCGCATCGGGCTCCCTGCTCGGCGGGGAGTCTGCTTCTCCCTCTGACCCTCCTCCCTCTCATGCTCTCTGTCTCTCATTCTCTCTCTCTCAAATAAATAAATAAAATCTTAAAAAAAAAAAAAAAGA
>NW_028052024.1:0-402 GCF_054177405.1 Leptonychotes weddellii
TTTTGAAAGACATGAATTATCAAATTGACATAAGAAGAAATATGAAATTTGCATAGCCTCATATCTCTTGAAGAAATTGAATATGTATTTAAAAATCTATCTCAAAGTAAACTTCAAACCCATGTGAATTTCCTAGTAAATTGTATAATTTCAAGTAGAAATAATACATCTTACTCAAAATATTTACTTATTCATTTTTTTTTTTTAAGACATTTTTTTTTCAGTTTTATTGAGATGTAATTGACCTACAGCAACTCTGTTTAAGGTGTACAACATAATGATTTCACTTACATATATTGTGAAATGATGACCACATAAGTTTTCTTTTTTATCATTCATCATCCTATATAGATACCAAAAAAAAGAAAATTTTTTTCCTTGCGTTGACAATTCTTAGTATTT
>NW_028052025.1:0-402 GCF_054177405.1 Leptonychotes weddellii
CAGTCGCTTAACCAACTGAGCCACCCAGGCGCCCTAAGCATTTCTGTTCTTAATTTTAAATTTTCCTTGGGCTTAGAAAATGAATATGTCATGCCAAATAATTTTTAGGTTGCTTTCACATGTAATTTTTGGGATTGTCTTCTCTGCTTGCTGAGAATTTTTAATAACCAGAGGATATTGGCCAGAATGTGACTAGATTCATGTTTGAGCCCTGATGGGATTAATCCAACTTTCACAGAATTTGCTTATTAGCTCCTCCTTAGGCCTCTTATATTACTTGATTGAATTTTGCATTTCTTTGAATTTTAATTATCTGTATGTCTTCCTGCCTAAATCTAAAGACCTTAGAACTTAGCAGAATCCTTCTTTCTTTTTATATCTTCTTGTCCCATAGGATCACTC
>NW_028052026.1:0-402 GCF_054177405.1 Leptonychotes weddellii
GCCTGGGTGGCTCAGTTGGTTAAGCGACTGCCTTCGGCTCAGGTCATGATCCTAGAGTCCCGGGATCGAGTCCCGCATCGGGCTCCCTGCTCGGCGGGGAGTCTGCTTCTCCCTCTGACCCTCCTCCCTCTCATGCTCTCTGTCTCTCATTCTCTCTGTCTCAAATAAATAAATAAAATCTTTAAAAAAAAAAAAAAAAAAAAAGAATCTAATGAGCCATATTCTCCTTCATTTTCCTTAAGGAAAATTTTCCCTTATATTTGAAGTTTATAATCACTTTTTCAGATTTCATGAGAAACAATCGAAACTGAAATGATTTATAGGTTAGAGGATAAGTCTCATGTTTATAATTTTGAGAGTTTTCTCCCAAGAAAATGGCCTACTCTCCATTTACTTACATTT
>NW_028052027.1:0-402 GCF_054177405.1 Leptonychotes weddellii
GAAAATATATTTTAAACATATCAGAAAAGACCTTCCAGAAAGTGGTCGCTTTTCTGATGAGAGAGTTTTTGCTCTTCTTTTCTTCGATCTCCTGTTGAGTTTGTAGGTGTTCAGAATGGTTTGATCCCTATCCAGCTGAATTCCTGAGAGGAGACGAAATCCAGGTCTCCTACTCCTCCGCCATCTTGCTCGGCCCCCCTCTGCTCTGTCCCTTCTTAATATCCCAGTTGTATGCAGCAAAGCTTGCTGAAATCATATTTTTATTGGATGTACATCTATTTATATAACAGAAGTAACTGAGTGTAAGCAGAACTGGTTCGTGATTTTTTTACCACATTTTACCACATTGACAGATGACTGATTAATTTTCTAGTATTTTCATCAATATATTTTTTCATCTGT
>NW_028052028.1:0-402 GCF_054177405.1 Leptonychotes weddellii
TTTCTCTTTTGTTTTTTCTTGTTTTCTAATTTTCACTTTTACAGTTATGTTCTATCCTTTCATTGCATTTAATTTTATCTTTGTACTTATATGAGTTTTTCTTTCTTTACAATTTTGTGATCTAGTTTTCTAACAAACAGACCAAAATACACACAGGATCCAATGTATTGCTCTACTCTGTTCATCTGTCTCATTATATACTCTTTTATAAAAAAAAAATTTTTTTTTTTCTGCTTTGGGTCTCTTTTGATTTGTTTAGCATATATTTTCTCTGTGGTTGTTGTTGCCATTTTAGTATTTTGTTCGCTTGTTCATTGATTCTTCTCTGGAGAGAATGATAAGGTGGAAAAACTCACCTGGAAAAGAGAACAAGAGGCAGTACTGACTGCCAAGGACCTAATC
>NW_028052029.1:0-402 GCF_054177405.1 Leptonychotes weddellii
CAACTACCATCAAATGAGGCTAGAAATCAACAGAAGAAAAACTTGAAAATTCAAAATATGTGAAAATTAAACCACACACTCTTGAACAACCAGTGGGTCAAAGAAGAAATCATAAGGGAAATTAGAAAATATCCTAAGACAAATGAAAACCAAGCATTACATATCAAAATGTATGGGATACAGTAAAAGCAATACTAAGAAGGAATTTTATAGCAATAAATGTCCATATTAAAAAAAAATCTCAAATAAACAATCTGATTTTACACCTCAAGGAATAAGAAGAACAACAAACTAAGCCAAAAGTTAACAGAAGGAAGGAAATAATAAAGATTAGAGCAGACATAAACAAAACAGAGAACAGAAAAATAGAAAAAATCAAGCTTACAAAGTCAATTTTTTTTT
>NW_028052030.1:0-402 GCF_054177405.1 Leptonychotes weddellii
TCAAAAACTAATGATGTATTGTATGGTGACTAACATAACATAATGAAATAAAATTTAAAAAAAATAAAGAATGTTCATTTGAAAAGACAATTATTCTAGATGCCCACATGTCTCAACCCAGCCTGTCCTCAAATTCTCACAGAAGCCCCACATAAGAAAAAGTGTCTGTTTCTGCCCCTTCAGAATGGACCTGAAACCTCCCACCAACAGAAGCTTGGTCTCCCAGAGAAGGCCCCCATATCCACTCCAGTCCAACTAGAAGCTGGGCACTTGCCTCTCCTCCAAACCCCTTCTAATGGCCTGAGATTGGAGGAATGACTTGTCATACACAGCCCTGATTCTGTCTGGTACTCTAGGGGACAAAGAATTCATAGCCACCTTCAGAGCCACTCACCTGTCCCA
>NW_028052031.1:0-402 GCF_054177405.1 Leptonychotes weddellii
CGCCTGGGTGGCTCAGTTGGTTAAGCGACTGCCTTCGGCTCAGGTCATGATCCTGGAGTCCCGGGATCGAGTCCCGCATCGGGCTCCCTGCTCGGCGGGGAGTCTGCTTCTCCCTCTCCCACTCCCCGTTTGTGTTCCCTCTCTCGCTGTGTCTTTCTCTGTCAAATAAATAAATAAAATCTTTAAAAAAAAAAAAAATGTTAAAAAAAAAAAAAAAGAAGAGTTAGACTCAACGGCATCTGTACATGAATTGAAAACGAATAGAGCACATTCACATACAGTGTCGGAGCCGAGCCTCTCAATAACTCCAGATGATAAACCAAGTGATGAGTTTCCTGACACAGTTGAGGAGACTGGGACTCAGAAAACCCAATTAACTTGCCAGGGCGCCCCCAGCTGGGA
>NW_028052032.1:0-402 GCF_054177405.1 Leptonychotes weddellii
TATTGGGGCACCTGGGTGGCTCAGTCGTTAAGCGTCTGCCTTCGGCTCAGGTCATGATCCCAGGGTCCTGGGATCGAGCCCCGCATCGGGCTCCCTGCTCCGCGGGAAGCCTGCTTCTCCCTCTCCCACTCCCCCTGCTTGTGTTCCCTCTCTCGCTGTGTCTCTGTCAAATAAATAAATAAAATCTTAAAAAAAAAATAAATAAAATAAAATAAATAAAAAAGATATTTATTTGAGAGAGAGAGAGCAAGCAGGGGGAGGTGCAAAGAGAGAGGGACAAGGAGATTCTTATGTGCGGGAGCCCGACTTGGGGCTCGATCCCGCAACTTGGAGAGTCAAAACCAAGAATTGGACACTTTAACTGACTAAGCCACCCAGGTGCCCCCATCCCTTTTTTTTTAT